>NC_092334.1:516277500-516591000 GCF_046630445.1 Rutidosis leptorrhynchoides
ACAGAGAAGACACAGTAATAATGTAAGCTGTAAGTAAATGGTTGCAACCGATATGCCTTGCCAAGATGCAACTCATTTGTTCGCATTCAAGAGTACATGAGGTGCCATGGCTGCAAGTTAGTTTCCCTGCCAATCAAAAACTAATTGTTTCTAATCATAACAGACGATCGAAAGATGTCAATAAATACAGTAGATAACTTATTTAAATACTCCGTACTATGAGGCTGGCAAAGGAGGAAAAATGACCCAAATACCCTTGAAAATTATGATGAAATGACAATTCATTCCAAAGGATTCATTAACTCAACAGCATCAATAGGCAACTATGTGGATTAGTATATTGGGAAACTTAACAAAGATTAGAGCCCATGCATGTACATAGTTTTAGCAATAGATAATGAGGCGCCACGGCTGCAACTTATGTTGCCTTGCCAAGTTATGATCCCATTCATTATCAATGCTTGGTTTAGTTATCACATGTTTATCATCATAGCCCATTCAACCACAGATGCAATACATAAACTGGAACACCATGGCTGCAACTCGTACGTTGCCACGCCAACATGTGATCCAGTTATTGCTCATTGTGAGGTTCAACTTACAGCCACCCATTATCATAGTCTCGCATGCAGATCAGCAGATCAACAGATGCCACAAACATAGTCTCCTGCCAAGAGACAATACATATCATCTTAATAACATAAATATGCTACTGAACTTACAAATTACTGAATCAGCTTCACTTACAATGAAGAAATCATCTACAAATCTTAGCCGATAAACTATAAGAACATATCAACATTAGCACCAAAAGAGACTAAAACCAACCAGACTATCGAAGAGACTAAAAAAATGTGTAGCAAGACCTAATAATAAACTATAACAACGTAGCGACAATAGCAACAGTAACACCTATCCAACATACCAACATAGCAAACGATGGTAGCACTCAATCGTTGTTTCAAACATTATGACAACAACAGAAAATCGTTCAATATCTTTGCATAAAATAAACAACAATAATAACCCTAAATCGTATTTTCGATATGTTAGAAATAATTAATTGTGAATACGAAAGAGGATTACCGTCGTAAACAACGATGAACTGAAGAAACTGTAAGTAACTACAGGGGGTGAATAGTTACTTAACGGTTTCTTAAAACTTTTTCGAAATCTTTAGCTATTAAAAGATAAGTTTTAAGTGCGGAAGCGTCCGTGTTTGTTAATGCAATTATGTAAAGAATGTAAGTGCACAAACAAGAGGATTTATAGTGGTTCAGGAGGATGTTAACTAATCCTCCTTAATCCACTCCCCAATTCTAAGAATTGAGACTTTTCTTCACTATGATACCCCAAACCCAGTGGAGTGTCCGGATACCCGACTTGTTGAGAAGCCCGGTAGAACCCCTTATTGCTTTAGAAAGATTGCAGTTAGCGTGCTGGACTAATATAATAGAAAGAAAAGGCTCTACACTAGCTCCTCGATAAGCCGCTACTTATGAACCCTTACGTCCCTTTGAAGAATTCACAAACACCAAATGCTCTTACCACAAGATCCTAATGCTCTAACCTAGTGAAATCATAACTAGCTTATAGATCCCTTTAAGAAGATAGCTCACAAGTAAACTTATAGCTAAGCTTACAATCACTCATAGTTCTTCAATAGGTCACACGTACTTAATTCCCAATGGAATTGATCAACTTCCTAGATCCCTTTAAGGAAGTTGAATCATTAAGCAAGATGGTATTTCCTATCATAAGAACTATCTAACTTCCTTGACCCCCTAAGGAAGTGTCTTACAAAGTAAACTTAAAGATACAAATGATAAGTACAAAATTTACATTTCATTTCTACTTAGTTTAAGTAGAATCTCTCTTTCTCTCTTATAATCTCTCCATGGATATGTGCTTGAGGCTTGGGAGATCAGTAGATATGACTTTGAAAGAATGTTAGAAAGAGGTGGTCTTCTAGTTTGACAAAGAGGTGTATTTATATTCCAAGAAAAACTTGACAGACAAAACTGCGGTCTAAGCACGGTCGACCGTGCGGGTGACCTTACAACTTCTGTCAGCATTTCAACATATCCGTTTGAGCTCCTTTTTCTTTGAATTTTTGGCTTCTTTACCCAATATAGAGCCTTCAAAATATGCTTAATACACCTAGAAGTTAACTCCATTACCCCTTTGATCTTAGGAATATGCATGAAGGTTGACATGTCCTAGCTAAAGAGGAAAGTCCAATGTCCTTGACCATTGTCATTGATTTCCTAATAAGGTAAATGCAGATTTTGTCCCTTGACAAACCACTAGCATCCAAACTTCATTACCCAAATCTTTAAACTCATGTCTTCATCTTTGATGGAAGTATCTTGCTTAATTGGTGTTTGTTACAAGTCAATTGGATTTGTTTGAATATAGTTGGGAAAGCTTTGACTAGTGTCACTAATCATAAAGAGATAAATCACTACATTTCAAACATCATACCCATGTCTTCACTAACTTGTCTTTTTATTAAATGGAAGTATCTTGCTCTTTAGAACATTGTTACATCTCAAATGAACTAGTTTGAATCTAGTTGAAACTTACTTGGAAATTATTACAACAATTTACCAGTTCATAATTAATAACACATACATAAAAATGATACATAATAATCATGGGAGAGCATATCTTTTGTTGGGACTTTTAATGACCATCATTAGTATGTATTTGAGTGACATTTTGTAACAAGTAAAAAATAAAACACTTTTGTGTTTAACCTTATTTGAGCTTAAAATGTCATTAAGATGTCATTAGGTGTGATTAGTGAAAATTAACATCTTTTGGTTCAAAACTCTTTTGAGATCAAAGAGGACAACTATTATAAGTATGTTTAAAAAGGTTTTGTAAATTATAGATGCCTCAAAGTGGTCCAACATAAAGTGGATGAATTTGGTAACAGAGAAAACTACGGTCAATCCACGGTGTGTCGTGAGGTTGACCGTAAATTGACAGTTTTAAAAATTGGTGCAGCCGTTGGTACAGGCCATCCACGGTCAGACTCACGGTCGACCGTGGTGCAGCCGCATAGCAGTTTTACCAGGTTAATATTTATGTATTGGTCTTTTGCTAGAGATAGTGTAGGCTTATGAACTCATGTCGTCTTACATATGATTAAGCACTTATCTCTTTTGTGTCATCATCAAAACAAAGTGATTAACTTTTGAATATTATAATTGGATTCTCAACCAACAGAAACTAAAAATAAAAATCCAGCAGCAATAACCAACATCAACAACCATTCCGAGGGCCAAAAATCAAGCCCAACAATCCGACGGCTAAAATTAGACCCAACAACCCGACGTCCAGAATCAAACATAACAACCATCTGAAAATCAAGGCCAACAACCAACTCAATGGAAAAAAGTAACCATAACATACGACACGACGTTCAACCGCTGAAACAACCGTCAAAGATGTTAAAATTTATTAAAGAAATCGTCGGTAGATGAAACAACGAAATGGGGGTCACAAAAAGCCTGAATACTGAGACATAATCGAAGAGTTCAGGTGAAGGGATTAAAACCTACCGTGAAAATGTAGTTGGTGTCTGGTAGATGAATGTTTAAAAGAACCCTAAAAGCTTTTTATATGAGAGAGGCAAAATGACCAAAATACCCTAAAAATTATGTGAAATGACAAATCATTCCAAATGAAACAGTAACTCAACAGCATTAGTAGGCAACTATGAAGATTAGTATATTGGATAATTAATATAATAATTATATATTATTTTGATGAATGAATCATTTTTAAAAAATTAAATCGTTTTTCTTTATATATAAACAAAAAAGTATTATGTTTAGTTGGCACCATTAGGTTAAGCAATGATTAAATGGAATTTTCATAATTAAACTTTAAAATCACTTTTAAAATTTGTCAACATCATGGACTAAAAGAACTTTTAAAATTTGTCAACATCACGGGCTCTTAAACTGATGTGGAACCAAGCTTGAAGTCAAAGTTTCTTGGCCACAAAACAAAAGTTACGAGTTATTTTTGCTATTTATTTGTTTATTAGTTTAAATATATTATCCTTAAATTATAATTGGGATAATAGTTCTAGACTCTTAATCGGTTACGAGTCTTGTTTATTTATAATAATATATATATACTCCTGCATGTATGAAGTCAAGAACCATCTATTCATCTTTTTAATGAATTAATTAAAGCTCGAGTTTTATACTCCTATTGTTTACGCGAGGTTTATTTACGTTAAATCATGTTTATGTTTTAATTATTGGTTGTGAAGAGCGTTTGTCTTCCAACGATTCCTTTGATCCTCATCAATTGGTATCAGAGCAATCGATCTACCCTATCATCATTCCGATTAGTTGGGTCTCTCCCACGTTTGGATTTTGATAGTTTATCTCACATATCTTAATTCTGATTAGTTGGGTCTCCCCCTTTTGTCGAATTAAAAAGGTTAGCTCCCCCTGGAACTAAGCGCGCCCTAGAGTAATGCTCCCCCTTAAATCTTACATAGCGGTAGATGATATAGCTCCCCTTTGAAATGTGCAATATAAGACTCATAGAAAAGAGGATTATTCTACACATAAGTTGTGATGACCTGGAAAATTTCGACTAATTTAAACCAATTCTCTATATGATTTAATATTATATAAATATACATATACATATATATATATATATATATATATATATATATATATATATATATATATATATATATATATTAAGATGTACAAGTAAAACACTATTTGCTACAGTAAAACACTATTTGCTACATTGAAAACCGTATTTTGCTACAGTGCTACAGTGAAAACGACTTTGCTACATTGAATTGCTACAGTAAACACTATTTGCTGGTAGGATATGGGTACCAAGACATGGTAACCTAAGGCAACTAGTACTAGATGAAGCACACAAAATGAGGTACTCAATTCACCCAGGAAATGGGAAAATGTACCACGATCTCAAGAAGTTCTATTGGTGGCCTAATATGAAGACAGAAATTGCTACTTATGTAAGCAAATGTTTGACGTGTGCAAAGGTCAAAGCTGAGTACCAAAAGTCGTCAGGATTACTGCAACAACTGGAAATTCTGCAGTAGAAATGGAAAAGAATAACCATGGATTTCATTACGAAATTGCCAAGGACTGCAAGTAGTCATGATACTATTTGGGTGATAGTTGATCGTCTAACTAAATCAGCTCACTTTCTACCAATAAAGGAGACAGACAGTATGGAGAAATTAGCACACCTATATTTGAAGGAAGTAGTTTCCAGGCATGGTGTACCCATCTCTATCATATCTGATCGCGACACCCGATTCACGTCACGTTTTTGGCAGTCATTACAAAAAGCATTGGGAACTCGATTAGATATGAGCACCGCTTATCACCCACAGACAGATGGTCAAAGTGAAAGAACAATACAAACATTGGAAGACATGTTACGGGAATGCGTGATTGACTTTGGAACCAGTTGGGATCGACACTTACCGTTGGCAGAATTTTCATACAATAACAGCTATCATACGAGCATCAACGCAGCGCCATTTGAATCACTTTACGGTAGAAAGTGCAGATCTCCTATCTGTTGGAGTGAAGTAGGAGAAAGACAACTTACTGGACCAGAAATTATTCATGAAACCACCGACAAGATCATTTAAATACAAAAGCGATTGAAAACGGCCATGAATCGCCAAAAGAGTTATGCTGATGTAAGAAGAAAACCGCTAGAATTTTAAGTGGGCGACAAAGTTATGTTGAAAGTGTCACCCTGGAAAGGCGTTGTACGATTCGGTAAACGAGGAAAGCTAAGTCCTAGGTACGTAGGACCCTTTGAAATCACCGAAAGAATTGGAGCAGTTGCTTATCGATTAAAGCTACCGCAAGAAATTAGTAGTGTTCATGACACATTTCACGTGTCAAATTTAAAGAAATGTTTAGCTGAAGAGGATGTCATAATTCCTCTTGACGAAATACGAATCAATGATAAACTCCATTTTATCGAATAACCTGTTGAAATCATGGACCGTGAGGTCAAACAATTAAAACAAAGCAAAATACCGATAGTTAGGGTTCGTTTGTAACGACCCGCGCTTTTTCGATCATTCTATACTTATAAGATTAATATTTACATAAATTAAACCTTACCAACATGATAAGCAATCCAAATTGTTGAGACTTATGTTTTTGAAATGAGTTTTACACAACGTTTGACCGTCTAGTTTGACCGATGATATCACGAACTATACAATATATGATAATTATACGTTTGTGTATATATATGTATATATACATATTTAACATGATTTAAGGATGTTTTAATATCTCATTTTGTATTAATAACAATAAGTTATAAGTATATTTTGAAACTACTAACTTAAGTTTTCAAAACGATAACCATACGTAACGTTATTTGACATAAATACTTATAACCTATAATGTTTATACATATATCGTATAAGTAATGTATTTAATCACTTTTAAGAACTTAATTACATAAAACCATATAAGTGTATTCACAAAAGATAGCTATATTTGAATCCTCATTCCATTTTTCACAAGATTTCTATACGTATATCTACGGTATATGTACCCGTATCATACCCACCTTCTAGATGTATTTACTATTGGTATATACCAATAGGAAATACCAATGATCAGCCATGAATGATTAAGGGACATGATAGCAACTTGTGGGAGCCAATCCTTTGTCATTAATCAAGACTTATGAGCTAAAAATCAAAACAAAAAGTCTATATATACATACATATCCACACGTTTTTTTACACACACACATACTTCCATATCAACTTTCTTTCAAGCTAGATTAACTCCTAAACCCTTTCATCTTCAATCTTCAAGTATTCCTTAAGATCTTCATAAGTTTCTAGCTCCATAATCAAGGTAAAACTATGTTTAAACTTTGATTCAATTCATGTAAGTTAATTTATATATAAACTTACTTACAACCTTTATTTCTTTTCATGAATCACTTTTTAATCTTCCAACTCATCAAGAACAAGTTCATATCTTGTTTATTCAGTAACTTTCTTCATCATACTTGAGGTAGTAACTTTGTTCATAACCTTATTCGATTCATATATATATAGCTATCTTATTTTGTGGTATAAAAATTTAACAACAAGAACATAGTTTGAAAGTTTTCAAACTTGTTTGCAAACTAAATAGATCCTTCTAACTTAACTTTTAAAATACTTCAAGACCTGTAATATAACTTATGTATATGTTAATTTAACAAGGTATAACTTGGTTTTTCAAAGAATACCTTAAAAACTGTTTTTACGACGTCGGAGTGCAACCGGGGACTGTTTTGGGTTGGATAATTAAAAACCATCTTAAACTTTGAATTGAAGGTTTATGTTCTGGAAAAATGATTTTTACTATGAATATGATAACACATAAAAATTTCATGATTTAATTCAAAGTATAAGTATTTTTAGAAAAATGGTCATTAAATGATATTTTTGTAACAAAAATGTTTAACTTCATAAGTTTCACTAAAGTTTCACCTATGCTGTATGATTTTGAATACAAACTAAGGTATTTACAGTTCATAGTCTTAAAGAGGAACTCGATCCAAGGAGATGGCAAGTTGAATCAACGAAAACGGATTTGTAACGAAGAAACTATGACCGAAACAAAATTGGTTATCCAAGACTTGTTTAACTTCGGGATTAATTGGGAAAAATTAAATAAATCACATCTTTCTAAGATAACATGATATTTTATACAAATGTACTCATAATTCAATTTTATATGGTTCAGGATCACCCGTAAAACAACACGAGAAGATTAATCATAAGATCCCATGATTGTACGCAACACGTCATTTGACAACACCGGTACTTTATGTACGCAACACGTCATTTGACAACACCGGTACCGTGGGTCAAGATTAATCTCGACCAATACATTTACGATGGGGTTTTATTTATTTAGTTGGGGGTTTTATTTATTTCATTGCGGGTATATTAAACATCTAAATATGAACCATTAAAATTGAATTACTAACAATGAACTGCTAACTACGGACTAAGGAATTACAAAAAGTATTAAAAGTATAACAAGTATATATATGTGATGTTTGTTTAAAAAGAAAAGGTATTGATATATTATATATGGATAGGTTCGTGATATCAACCGGAAGACCAAGTCAAAAATATATATATCTTCGAGACAACAGTGAGTATATAGTCCCACTTTTAAACTCTAAGTATTTCGGGATGAGAATACATGTATTTTATGTTTTACGTTATGGACACAAGTAACTGAAAAATATATTCTACGTTGAGTTGTACCACTGGCATACTTCCCTGTAGCTTGGTAACTGTTATTTACAGCGGTATTGTAAACGCGAATCCTGTTGATAGATCTATCGGGCCTGACAACCCCAACCGGACTGGACGACCAGTATTCAACGGTTGCACAGTACTTCGTTTCGTGACTACACTTGGTACAGTGTAGTAAGATTTCATATTAAAGGGAATATGCGACGTGATTAATTGTTAAGTATGGTTACCAAGTGCTCAACCACTTAGAATATTTTTATTAAACTGTTTATATACGAAATCTTGTGGTCTATATATATATTGCTGCCGGCACTAAACCTATATCTCACCAACTTTATGTTGACGTTTTAAACATGTTTATTCTCAGGTGATAATTAGAAGCTTCCGCTGCATTATGTTGAATTTGAGCAGGATCTTGCGTACGCATACATGTGTCAAAAATAAAACTGCATATCCAAGGACTTGTGTTGTAAAATATGCTCGAAATCGTGTTGTTATCATAATTTGTAAAGTTTGTAAGTCGAAGATTATCGCTAAACGATAATCATCTTTTTATTGTCCAAAGCTTGTATCAAAATTAAGAATCATGGTTTGTAATGTATAATATATGCAGTTTTTCTTTTAAAAATGTCGCATATAGAGGTCAATACCTCGCAATGAAATCATACATTATCTAACACGTTCTTATGGTTAAGGACGGGTTATGACATGTGGTATCAGAGCGGTGGTCTTAGCGAACCAGGTTTGCATTAGTGTGTCTAACTGATAAGTCGTTAGGATACATTAGTAAGTCTGGACTTTGACCGGGTCTGATTTAAAAACCATTGCTTATCATTGTTGGTTAAAATTTATATGTAAATATTATGTAGTACTAATGGGTTAGTTGTTATGTGATAGATGTCGGGCTCAAAACTTGTTATCACATTCAGCGACTCCGAACCAGAATCTTCAGATGGTGTTCCAGTCATTAACCTATCCGATGACGAAAATAATATCTTTGGGGAAGACTCACAAATTCCGGATGAACCGACTATAGAGAACCCGGAAAGTGAACCCGAGGAGGAAAGTGAACCCGAGGAGGAAAGTGAACCCGAGGAGGAAAGTGAACCCGAGGAAGAAATACAGGAAATTACAAAAGAAGAGTTCGAACTAGGAAAGAAACGAAAGGCTAATGAATTAGAAAATTCAAATCCCGAGTTTAGTAAGGATGATGTGGCACCAACTCCACTAGACACTACCACCCATATTCCTGCTATTCCTATTCATTCTATCCCGGCATCCAGTTCTTCAGTCCCACAGCCAAAATATAGGCAGACAGCTAGGATAAGCGTTAAGCGATTCTTTGAACCTAAACGTCCTAGAAAATAGACCAAACGATGCGCTGCCGTATTAAACCATGGGATCATATAATGTTTTGTATAATATTATTAGTGTGGTTTGCTTAATGTTCGATGTAAGATAAGCATATGTAAAATAGTGAAGTGTGAAATGCAATAATTTTCCATGGTTAAGTATTATTTAGATGGTAGTAATTGATTCTGTACTAAGCTATTAAGTATGGACATTAACGGGTAGGTACTACCCTAGATATAATTATAAAACGCTAATAAGAAGAAAAGGCTTTTATAATAATACCTGGTTCATATTATTAATAAGCTATAATGTACTGTAAATATACACTACATCTATAATATTCCATGTGAAAAATTATTTTCTTTTCATTCTTATAGAAGAATATGGCGCGATTGAACCGAATGACGGAACAAGAAATCCAGGAACTCATCAATCAGCGAGTGAACGACAGAATGTTATGGGTCGAGGCTGCAAGAGGTGCTGCAGTTAACCCAAATCCTCGTGTGGGGTGCACTTACAAAACTTTTCAAGCTTGCAAGCCCTCATCATTCAGTGGAACAGAAGGACCGATCGGTTTAACCCGGTGGATAGAAAAGATGGAGACTGTGTTTAAAATCAGTGGTTGTGTTGAAAAGGACATGACCAAGTATGCATCGTGCACTTTACAAGATAGTGCACTCACGTGGTGGAAAAATTATGTGAAGGCTGTAGGAGGAGATGTAGCTTATGATACTCCATGGGAAGAATTCAAAATAATGTTAATCAACGAGTATTGTCCAAGGAACGAGGTTAGAAAGTTGGAAGATGAATTACGAAGCCTGAAGGTTGTTGGTACTGAAATCACCAACTACAATCAGCGATTCATGGAATTAGTTTTGCTATGTCCTGAATTGGTTCCAACCGAAGAACGAAAGATTGAAATGTACAAAGATGGTTTGCCCAAAAAGGTCAAGGCAAATGTTACAGCATCGAAACCTAAAACAATTCATGAAGCTATAACCATGGCAAACGAGCTAATGGATCAGGTCATCATGGATAAGAAAGCATCCAATACTGATGTGAAGGTATCAGGTAACAAAAGAAAGTGGAATGGAAATTATGATCGAGGTAACCAACAACAATCTTTTAAGAAACAAGAAACCACGCAAGGTGCAGGTAGTGGTTCAAGCTTTGGTTACAAAGGACAAAATCCTTTATGCAACCGATGCCACAAACATCACTCTGGCTACTGTAATGTGGTATGCAACAAATGTAATCTAAAGGGTCATCTTGCTGAAGATTGTAGGGCTCTCGTTACAAATACAAATGGTACCAATACTCCTGCCACCAATGCAAATAGAACTGCTTTGGCTACCATTACTTGTTATGGGTGTGGAAAACAAGGTCACTATAAGAGCCAGTGCCCGAATCCAGAGAAGAATATCGGACCTGCACGAGGGAGAGCATTTGTTATTAATGCTAGAGAGGCGTGTGAAGACCCGGAGCTTGTTACGGGTACGTTTACCATTAATAACTTATCCGCATCTATTATATTTGATACTGGTGCTGATAGAAGTTACGTGTGTAGAGACTTTCACGCTAAATTGAATTGTTCATCATTACCTCTAGATGCTAAGTACATGATTGAGTTAGCTAATGGTAAACTAATTAAAGCCGATAAAATTTGCCGTGATTGTAAAATAAATTTAGCCGGAGAAACGTTTAAAATTGACTTAATACCCGTAGAATTAGGAAGTTTTGATGTAATAGTCGGCATGGACTGGATGTCCAAAATAGGAGCTGAAGTTGTGTGTGCCAAGAAGGCAATTCGCATTCCTCGTAAGGATAAAACGCCAGTAATGATTTATGGAGAGAAGGGTAACTCAAAGCTAAAACTCATTAGTTATTTGAAAGCTCAAAAGTACTTGAAGAAAGGGTGCTATGCTATCTTAGCACATGTTAATAAAGTCGAAAAGAAAGAAAAAGAGAAGTTCATCAATGACGTGCCTGTGGCAAGAGATTTTCCTGAAGTATTTCCGGAAGAGTTGCCGGGATTACCTCCATTTAGATCTGTAGAATTTCAAATAGATCTTGTACCAGGAGCTGCACCGGTTGCCCGTGCTCCATATAGACTTGCACCGTCCGAGTTAAAAGAACTTCAGAGTCAGTTAAAAGAATTACTAGATCGTGGATTCATACGACCAAGTACTTCACCGTGGGGAGCTCCAATTTTATTCGTCAAGAAGAAAGACGGATCTTTCCGAATGTGTATAGATTATCGTGAATTAAATAAGTTAACTATCAAGAATTGGTATCCACTACCGAGAATTGACGACTTATTTGATCAACTCCAAGGATCATGTGTTTATTCGAAAATCGACCTAAGATAGGGTTATCATCAATTACGTGTCAAAGAAGAAGATATACCGAAAACTGCTTTTCGGACACGTTATGGTCATTACGAATTTTTGGTCATGCCGTTTGGGTTGACAAATGCGCCAGCTGTATTCATGGACCTCATGAATCGAGTTTGTAGTCCATATTTAGATAAGTTTGTTATCGTTTTCATTGATGATATTCTTATCTATTCCAAGAGTGAGCAAGAGCATGAGCAGCATTTAAGGTTGATATTAGAGTTGTTGAGAAAAGAACAGCTATATGCTAAATTTTCTAAATGTGCTTTCTGGTTGAAAGAAGTGCAATTTCTTGGCCACGTTGTTAGTAGCAAAGGAATTCAGGTTGATCCAGCAAAAATTGAAGCCATTGAAAAATGGGAGACTCCTAAGACACCAACGCAGATACGCCAATTTTTGGGTTTAGCCGGTTATTATAGAAGGTTTATTCAAGATTTTTCCCGAATAGCTAAGCCGTTGACAGCGTTAACACAAAAAGGGAAGAAATATGAATGGACTTCTGAGCAGGAGAGTGCATTTCAATTACTAAAGAAGAAGTTAACTACGGCGCCTATTTTATCGTTACCAGAAGGGAACGATGATTTTGAAATATATTGTGACGCTTCGCGACAAGGTTTTGGCTGCGTTCTTATGCAACGGAAGAAAGTTATTGCATACGCATCCCGACAATTAAAGATTCACGAGCAGAATTATACGACGCATGATCTAGAACTGGGAGCAGTCGTGTTTGCATTGAAGATATGGAGACACTACTTGTATGGGGTTAAATGCACTGTGTTTACTGATCATAAAAGCCTTCAACATATTTTCGATCAAAAACAGCTGAACATGAGGCAACGTAGGTGGGTTGAGTTAATAAATGACTATGATTGTGAAATTCGTTATCATCCCGGGAAAGCGAACGTGGTGGCCGACGCTCTAAGCAGAAAGGAACGAGAACCAATTCGAGTACGAGCGATGAACATAAAAATTCGCATGAATCTCAACTCACAAATCAAAGAAGTTCAACGAGAAGCACTTACTAAAGAAAATATAGGAAATGAAATAATGAAGAAGTATGAGAAGCAACTCATTATGCGGGAAGATGGAATTCGATATTTTGCAAATCGTATTTGGGTACCAAAGTTGGGTGGATTAAGGAAGTTGATATTAAACGAGGCACATAAGACAAGATATTCGATACATCCTGGAGTTGGAAAGATGTACCAAGATCTTAAGACACATTATTGGTGGCCTAATTTGAAGACAGACGTTGCAACATATGTTGGGGAGTGTTTAACTTGTTCCAAGGTCAAAGCAGAACACCAAAAGCCGTCAGGGTTACTTCAACAACCAAAAATCCCAGAATGGAAATGGGATGGTATTACCATGGATTTCATCACGAAGTTACCAAAGACTGCCTGGGGTTACGACACCATTTGGGTGATTATTGATCGTCTCACCAAGTCTGCACATTTCTTGCCTATAAAGGAAACGGATAGAATGGAGAAACTATTACGATTGTATATAAAGGAAGTTGTTTCAAGGCATGGAATACCTATTTCCATTATATCTGATCGTGATAGTAGATTTACCTCAAAGTTCTGGCAAGCACTACAGGAGGCACTAGGAACTCGTTTAGATATGAGTACCGCATATCATCCGCAAACGGACGGGCGGAGTGAAAGAACAATTCAGACTCTTGAAGATATGCTCAGGGCATGTGTGATCGATTTTGGAAACGGATGGGATAAGTATTTACCGTTAGCAGAATTCTCGTATAATAATAGTTATCATGCGAGAATTGGAGCTGCGCCATTCGAAGCATTGTATGGAAGGAAGTGTAGATCTCCTATCTGTTGGAATGAAGTAGGAGATCGACAATTAACTGGTCCCGAGATCATACACGAAACGACTGAGAAGATAGTACAAATCAAGGAGAGATTGAAAACAGCCCGTAGTCGCCAAAAGAGCTACGCCGATGTCCGAAGGAAACCATTAGAGTTTCAGGTCGGGGACATGGTTATGTTAAAGGTGTCACCTTGGAAAGGTGTAATACGTTTCGGCAAAAGGGGTAAGCTGAACCCAAGATATGTAGGCCCGTTCAAGATTATTGAACGCATTGGACCGGTAGCTTATCGACTTGAGTTACCGCAACAACTCGCCGGGGTACATAATACCTTTCACGTATCAAACCTTAAGAAGTGTCTTGCAAAGGAAGACCTCACTATTCCTCTTGAAGAAATCCATATCGACGAGAAACTACAATTCGTCGAAGAACCAATCGAAATCATGGACCGTGAAGTTAAACAGCTCAAACAGAGCAACATACCGATTGTTAAGGTTCGTTGGAATGCTAGAAGAGGTCCCGAGTTTACTTGGGAATGAGAGGATCAGATGAAACAAAAGTATCCACACTTGTTTCTCGATGACGCAAAATAGGTACAATTTTAAAATTTCGGGACGAAATTTATTTAACGGGGAGGTAATGTAACGACCCGCACTTTTTCGATCATTCTATACTTATAAGATTAATATTTACATAAATTAAACCTTACCAACATGATAAGCAATCCAAATTGTTGAGACTTATGTTTTTGAAATGAGTTTTACACAACGTTTGACCGTCTAGTTTGACCGATGATATCACGAACTATACAATATATGATAATTATACGTTTGTGTATATATATGTATATATACATATTTAACATGATTTAAGGATGTTTTAATATCTCATTTTGTATTAATAACAATAAGTTATAAGTATATTTTGAAACTACTAACTTAAGTTTTCAAAACGATAACCATACGTAACGTTATTTGACATAAATACTTATAACCTATAATGTTTATACATATATCGTAGAAGTAATGTATTTAATCACTTTTAAGAACTTAATTACATAAAACCATATAATTGTATTCACAAAAGATAGCTATATTTGAATCCTCATTCCATTTTTCACAAGATTTCTATACGTATATCTACGGTATATGTACCCGTATCATACCCACCTTCTAGATGTATTTACTATTGGTATATACCAATAGTAAATACCAATGATCAGCCATGAATGATTAAGGGACATGATAGCAACTTGTGGGAGCCAATCCTTTGTCATTAATCAAGACTTATGAGCTAAAAATCAAAACAAAAAGTCTATATATACATACATATCCACACGTTTTTTTACACACACACATACTTCCATATCAACTTTCTTTCAAGCTAGATTAACTCCTAAACTCTTTCATCTTCAATCTTCAAGTATTCCTTAAGATCTTCATAAGTTTCTAGCTCCATAATCAAGGTAAAACTATGTTTAAACTTTGATTCAATTCATGTAAGTTAATTTATATATAAACTTACTTACAACCTTTGTTTCTTTTCATGAATCACTTTTTAATCTTCCAACTCATCAAGAACAAGTTCATATCTTGTTTATTCAGTAACTTTCTTCATCATACTTGAGGTAGTAACTTTGTTCATAACCTTATTCGATTCATATATATATAGCTATCTTATTTTGTGGTATAAAAATTTAACAACAAGAACATAGTTTGAAAGTTTTCAAACTTGTTTGCAAACTAAATAGATCCTTCTAACTTAACTTTTAAAATACTTCAAGACCTGTAATATAACTTATGTATATGCTAATTTAACAAGGTATAACTTGGTTTTTCAAAGAATACCTTAAAAACTGTTTTTACGACGTCGGAGTGCAACCGGGGACTGTTTTGGGTTGGATAATTAAAAACCATCTTAAACTTTGAATTGAAGGTTTATGTTCTGGAAAAATGATTTTTACTATGAATATGATAACACATAAAAATTTCATGATTTAATTCAAAGTATAAGTATTTTTAGAAAAATGGTCATTAAATGATATTTTTGTAACAAAAATGTTTAACTTCATAAGTTTCACTAAAGTTTCACCTATGCCGTATGATTTTGAATACAAACTAAGGTATTTACAGTTCATAGTCTTAAAGAGGAACTCGATCCAAGGAGATGGCAAGTTGAATCAACAAAAACGGATTTGTAACGAAGAAACTATGACCGAAACAAAATTGGTTATCCAAGACTTGTTTAACTTCGGGATTAATTGGGAAAAATTAAATAAATCACATCTTTCTAAGATAACATGATATTTTATACATATGTACTCATAATTCAATTTTATATGGTTCAGGATCACCCGTAAAACAACACGAGAAGATTAATCATAAGATCCCATGATTGTACGCAACACGTCATTTGACAACACCGGTACTTTATGTACGCAACACGTCATTTGACAACACCGGTACCGTGGGTCAAGATTAATCTCGACCAATACATATACGATGGGGTTTTATTTATTTAGTTGGGGGTTTTATTTATTTCATTGCGGGTATATTAAACATCTAAATATGAACCATTAAAATTGAATTACTAACAATGAACTGCTAACTACGGACTAAGGAATTACAAAAAGTATTAAAAGTATAACAAGTATATATATGTGACGTTTGTTTAAAAAGAAAAGGTATTGATATATTATATATGGATAGGTTCGTGATATCAACCGGAAGACCAAGTCAAAAATATATATATCTTCGAGACAACAGTGAGTATATAGTCCCACTTTTAAACTCTAAGTATTTCGGGATGAGAATACATGTATTTTATGTTTTACGTTATGGACACAAGTAACTGAAAAATATATTCTACGTTGAGTTGTACCACTGGCATACTTCCCTGTAGCTTGGTAACTGTTATTTACAGCGGTATTGTAAACGCGAATCCTGTTGATAGATCTATCGGGCCTGACAACCCCAACCGGACTGGACGACCAGTATTCAACGGTTGCACAGTACTTCGTTTCGTGACTACACTTGGTACAGTGTAGTAAGATTTCATATTAAAGGGAATATGCGACGTGATTAATTGTTAAGTATGGTTACCAAGTGCTCAACCACTTAGAATATTTTTATTAAACTGTTTATATACGAAATCTTGTGGTCTATATATATATTGCTGCCGGCACTAAACCTATATCTCACCAACTTTATGTTGACGTTTTAAACATGTTTATTCTCAGGTGATAATTAGAAGCTTCCGCTGCATTATGTTGAATTTGAGCAGGATCTTGCGTACGCATACATGTGTCAAAAATAAAACTGCATATCCAAGGACTTGTGTTGTAAAATATGCTCGAAATCGTGTTGTTATCATAATTTGTAAAGTTTGTAAGTCGAAGATTATCGCTAAACGATAATCATCTTTTTATTGTCCAAAGCTTGTATCAAAAATAAGAATCATGGTTTGTAATGTATAATATATGCAGTTTTTCTTTTAAAAATGTCGCATATAGAGGTCAATACCTCGCAATAAAATCATACGTTATCTAACACGTTCTTATGGTTAAGGACGGGCTATGACATCATTGGAACGCTAGACGAGGACCCGAGTTTACTTGGGAACGTGAGGATCAAATGAAGCAAAAGTATCCACATTTGTTCACTGAGATCGCTCATAAAACAGGTACTACTCAAAATTTCGGGACGAAATTTTCTTTAACGGGGAGGTACTGTGATGACCCGGAAAATTTCAACTAATTTAAACCAATTCTCTATATGATTTAATATTATGTATATATATATATATATATATATATATATATTATAAGATGTACAAGTAAAACACTATTTGCTACAGTAAACACTATTTGCTACAGTGAAACACTGTTTGATGTCGATAACTAGCAAACAAAAACGGAAAAGGCGGCCATGCGATCGCATGGCAAAAACACTGAAAACTCATGCGATCACATAAGCTACAATAAATGGAAAAGTATTATAAATACGCCAGTTTGCTCGATGATTTTCTTCACAACTCTTTCCATATTATTCTGTAATTTATTTATATTTATATTATAATTATAATTTTAAATTTAAGTTTAATAATAATAAGGTATATACGAGGGTGTTTTAATTCGGGTTTCAAACCGCTTTAAGCTAAGGAATATTGGGTATTGTTCGGGGTATTGTTCTTGAATCCAAGGCCAATCATACAGTCGTCTACCATCATTACGTCTACGCAATTTTCCTACAATATTGAGTCTCAATATTGAACTGTGAGTTTATAGATCCCTTTTTAAATACTTTAAATATTTTTGGGCTGAGAATACATGCAATTTATTTTAAACGCAATAAGACACAAGTACATACTAAATTCTACACTGAGTTAAACCGAAAATCCCTTAGCTTTGGTAACTAGTAGCTGCTAGTACATAGGATATAGACTGGTGGGCGCGAATAATTGTATATGGATCCATAGGGCTTGACATCCCCGTCCGAGCTAGAGCGCTACCCTTTTAACGGACGTATGTTATTTGAGTTTATGACACGTTGGTTTGCGTGTATTAAAACGAATGGCGTAATTATCATTATAGCATTAAGTTTAGTTACCAGGGTGCTCTGTTACGTAGAATCTATTGATAAAGTTTTGATGAAATCTTGTGGTCTATCTTTATATACTTATGACTCGAGCAATTAAACCTATATCTCACCAACATTCGTGTTGACTTTTTAGCATGTTTTATTCTCAGGTCCTTAGACTGCTTCCGCTGTGATGTGCTTGTTGCCTGCATGGAGTCTCTCATGCTTTGTACAAAGTTTATTGCATTCAAAATAAAACTGCGTTGTGTAATAAATAATTGGACTGTGATGTCAACCTGTAAATTAAAGACTTATGTATTTTGGGGTTTTGCTTATACCTAAGCACTCGACCATATATTTATAACTTTCTATGTTTAGAAAGTAACTTATTTTAATGAATGCAATATTTTATCAAAACGTATCATATAGAGGTCAAAACCTCACTGTGAAATCAATGATTAACGTGCCGCGTCAATAGCGATTTTGACGGGTCGTTACAGTTGGTATCTGAGCTTGAGGTTATAGGGAACCAGAATTTGCATTAATGTGTTTAACTGGTTATTGTTAGGATGCATTAGTGAGTCTGGACTATGACCATATCTGTTTTTACCGATTTTTACTTATCATTTTGTCAAAAACATTATATGTGATATATTTATATGCTAACGTAATTGTTGTTTAAATTATGTGATATATGACTTCTTCTAATCCTATCATTTTGTACGACTCGGAATCGGACACTGAATCTATTCTATCCACAACTGAAAAGGGCGTTCCAATACCTATTAAAGAAGAAATTGTGTTAGCCGGGGAATCTCAACTCCCGATAAACCCAGAGGAGGTTCCAGCTCCACCCAGCTCTAGTTTTCCGGAGCCACGGTATCGTTGGCATGGACCCATGATCCCTGGAGTAAACGAGGATCGTCCATTTCTAAACGAACATGGACATTGGGCCAGATACATCGCCGACGGGCAGGTTGTGAATATTACGCCTGGCAGATTTCGGTTCATGACCACCGGTACATATTCTTGTACACATGATGCAGACAGTTCATCATCATATTCTCCTACACATGACTCAGACAGTTCGTCATCAGACGAGATCAGTGAAGAAGAGGATTTCGCTAATGAAATAAAAGAAGTCACTAAGGAGAAATTCCAACTTGCTATAGATAATAAAAACAACCACAGTAATAAAAAGACCTTAATTATTAAAAAGGAATAGGACCATTCGATCTGTAACCACCCTTATTGTATTAAACCCACTGAGGCAACGGGTACCTCAAAACCCCAACCAAAAATTAAATACACTGCCAGAATGTCTGTCGGACCATGTGCACACAAACAATTGGCAGAGAGAACCAAATGGGAAGAAGTTTCTGATAGTTCTGAATAAACGACCTCGCAACCATAAATCTTCCTTGCGCTATTCTATTGCTTATGTGTGCTACTCTATCTTGTTATGTAAAATAAGCATATGTAAAATATCGGTATTGTATTGTATGGTATTGTATTATTTTGGTTTATTTTTAATAAATGCATGGAATGATTATTTGTATTATTACTACTTCTTATTATTATTATTACATAATAACGTAGTAACTCGCTATAATTTTTCATAGTGGAATATTATTAGGATTTTAGTAGTTAATTCCTTGTACTAGCTATTATGTATGAACTTAACGGGTAGGTAATACCCTAGAAATAATTATCAAAGCCTTTTCTTCTTAATATTATTAATATGCTACGATTAACTATTGACAACTCATTTTACCTATAATATTCTATATGATTAAATTATCTCTGTTGTATTTATTGAAGAAACATGTCTCAAATGTCGGATGCTGAGTTTGAGGAACTAGTCAAGAAACGTGTGAATGAAAGAATTGCTGCAGCTGAGGCAGCAAAAGCAACAACCGAAGCAGCAGCCAAAGCAGCAGCCGTAAACACAAACTCACGAAATGGATGCTCATACAAAACTTTTCAAGGATGCAAACCACAGACATTTAGTGGAACCGAGGGACCAGTCGGTCTAACCCGATGGTTTGAAAAGATGGAGTCCGTTTTCAAAATCAGTAATTGTGCGAATAGACACAAGTCAAAGTATGCTTCGTGCACGTTGCAAGATGGTGCACTTACTTGGTGGAACAATTATGCTAAAGCAGAAGGAGTAGATACGGCATATGATATCTCTTGGGAAGAACTGAAAAAGATGCTAATCGAGGAGTACTGTCCTCGAAACGAAATCAGAAAAATGGAATCTGAGTTACGTAATCTGAAGGTTTTCGGCGCGAATCTCAATAACTATGAAAAGCGTTTCATGGAACTAGCCTTGTTGTGTCCCGAATTGGTGCCAAACGAGAAACGAAAGATAGAAATGTATATTGACGGTTTATCGATCAATATCAAAGGAAATGTTACATCGTCCAAACCGAATACGATGCAGGAAGCCATGACAATGGCACACCAACTCATGGACCAGATCACAGAGAGTTCGATTAAGGCACCAATTACCGAAGTCAAGACAACTGAAGGAAAGAGGAAATGGGAAGACTATAAGGGCAAAAGTACTAACCTGAAGAAACAAGAAACTTTTAAAGGTAAACAAGATGGGGCAACTGCAAGTCCAAACTATAAGGGACCCCATCCGTTCTGCAAAAGATGTTACACACATCATGCAGGTTATTGCCAAGTGGTCTGTGATAAGTGCAACAAGAAAGGACATGTGGCGAAAGATTGTTATGCCACCGTTTCTGAAGTAAAGACAAAACCGACCGATGTCAAGAAATGTTTTGGATGCGGGAAGTCTGGTCACTTTATAAATCAATGCCCTGATAAGGAGAAGAACAAAGAACCCGCACGTGGGAGGGCATTTAATGTTAGTACCAGTGAAGCACGTGAGGATCCTAATCTTGTCACGGGTACATTTACCGTTAATAATCAACTAGCTTCTATTATGTTTGATACGGGTGCTGATAGAAGTTATATGTGTAAAGACTTTTGTTCTAAACTAAAATGTGCGTCATTGCCTCTAGACTATAAATATACTATTGAATTAGCTAATGGTAAACTGATAAAAGCCGATAAAATTTTCCATGGTTGCGAATTAAATCTCGCTGGTGAAACCTTCAAAATCGATTTGATACCCGTAGAATTAAGAAGTTTTGACGTAATCGTTGGCATAGACTGGATGTCCAAAACAAGAGCGGAAGTTTTTTGCGCTGAGAAAGCAATCCGCATCCCTCGTAAGGATGAAACGTCATTAATGATTTATGGGGAGAAGAGCAACTCAAAGCTGAACTTTATCAGCTGTATGAAGGCCTAGAAACTTATAAGAAAAGGTTGTTACGCTATTCTGGCACACGTAAAGAAGATCGATACTGAAGAAAGAAGCATTGATGACATGCCAGTTGTAAGAGAATATCCCGGAGTATTTCCACAAGAATTACCGGGGCTACCTCCACACAGATGTGTAGAATTCCAGATTGATCTCATACCAGGAGCTGCACCTGTAGCCCGATCTCCATATAGACTTGCACTTTCAGAAATGCAAGAATTACAAGACCAGTTGCAAGAATTATCGGACCGTGGATTTATTCGTCCCAGTTTTTCACCTTGGGGTGCTCCTATTCTGTTCGTCAAGAAGAAGGATGGATCTATGAGAATGTGCATAGATTACCGAGAATTAAACAAATTAACGATCAAGAATCGGTACCCATTACCGAGGATTGATGATTTATTTGATCAATTGCAAGGATCAAGTGTTTATTTTAAGATTGATCTACGCTCCGGATATCATCAGCTGAGAGTGAAGGAAGAAGTTGTTCCTAAAACCGCGTTCAGAACCCGTTACGGTCACTATGAATTTTTAGTCATGCCTTTTGGATTGACTAATGCTCCAGCAGTATTCATGGATCTAATGAATCGCATCTGTAGACCGTATTTAGACAAATTTGTCATTGTTTTTATCGACGACATATTGATTTACTCGAAGAACAAGGAAGAACATGAGCAACACTTAAGACTGGTACTAGAGATACTCAAGAAATAAGAATTGTACGCAAAATTTTCAAAATGTGATTTCTGGTTACAAGAAGTACAGTTTTTAGGCCATGTTGTCAGTAAACATGGAATTAAAGTTGACCCTGCCAAGATCGAAGGCATTAGTAAATGGGAAACACCGAAGACTCCAATACAAATCCGCCAATTCTTAGGTCTTGCTGGTTACTACCGAAGATTCATTCAAGATTTCTCTAGAATCGTAAAACCCTTAACTGCATTGACTCAAAAGGGAAAGAAGTATGATTGGTCCTCGGAACAGGAATCCTCATTCCAGTTATTAAAGAAGAAGTTAACGTCTGCACCCATTTTGTCATTACCGAAAGGAAATGATGATTTCGCGATCTATTGTGATGCTTCGCACCAAGGTTTAGGATGTGTATTAATGCAACGCACAAAATTTATTGCATATGCCTCACGATAACTAAAAATTCATGAAAAGAACTATACGACGTACGATTTGGAACTTGGAGCAGTAGTTTTTGCACTCAAAATATGGAGACACTATCTATATGGCACCAAGTGTACAGTGTACACCGACCATAAGAGTCTTCAGCATATTTTTGATCAAAAACAACTCAATATGAGGCAACGTCGCTGGGTAGAGTTGTTAAACGATTACGATTGTGAAATCCGTTACCACCCCGGAAAGGCTAATGTTGTAGCTGATGCCCTAAGTCGGAAAGAAAGAGTAAAACCTCTTAGGGTCCGAGCTTTGAATAATACAATTCGTACTGATCTCACAAAGCAAATTCAAGTAGCACAGTTAGAGGCTTTAAAAGAAGAAAATGAAAAAGGCGAAATGAGCAAAGGGTTAGAAAAACAGCTTGAAGTAGAAGCCGATGGAACCCTGTATTTTGCTGGTAGGATATGGGTACCAAGACATGGTAACCTAAGGCAACTAGTACTAAATGAAGCACACAAAACGAGGTACTCAATTCACCCAGGAAATGGGAAAATGTACCACGATCTCAAGAAGTTCTATTGGTTGCCTAATATGAAGACAGAAATTGCTACTTATGTAAGCAAATGTTTTACGTGTGCAAAGGTCAAAGCTGAGCACCAAAAGCCGTCAGAATTACTGCAACAACTGGAAATTCCGCAGTGGAAATGGGAAAGAATAACCATGGATTTCATTACGAAATTGCCAAGGACTGCAAGTAGTCATGATACTATTTGGGTGATAGTTGATCGTCTAACTAAATCAGCTCACTTTCTACCAATAAAGGAGACAGACAGTATGGAGAAATTAGCACACCTATATTTGAAGGAAGTAGTTTTCAGGCATGGTGTACCCATCTCTATCATATCTGATCGCGACACCCGATTTACGTCACATTTTTGGCAGTCATTACAAAAAGCAATGGGAACTCGATTAGATATGAGCACCGCTTATCACCCACAGACAGATGGTCAAAGTGAAAGAACAATACAAACATTTGAAGATACGTTACAGGGCATGCGTGATTGACTTTGGAACCAGTTGGGATCGACACTTACCATTGGCAGAATTTTCATACAATAGCAGCTATCATACGAGCATCAACGCAGCGCCATTTGAAGCACTTTACGGTAGAAAGTGCAGATCTCCTATCTGTTGGAGTGAAGTAGGAGAAAGACAACTTACTGGACTAGAAATTATTCATGAAACCACCGACAAGATCATTCAAATACAACAGCGATTGAAAACGGCCATGAGTCGCCAAAAGAGTTATGCTGATGTAAGAAGAAAACCGCTAGAATTTCAAGTGGGCGACAAAGTTATGTTGAAAGTTTCACCCTGGAAAGGCATTGTACGATTCGGTAAACGAGGAAAGCTAAGTCCTAGGTATGTAGGACCCTTTGAAATCACTGAAAGAATTGGAGCAGTTGCTTATCGATTAAAGCTACCGCAAGAACTTAGTAGTGTTCATGACACATTTCACGTGTCAAATTTAAAGAAATGGTTAGCTGAAGAGGATGTCATAATTCCTTTTGACGAAATACGAATCAATGATAAACTCCATTTTATCGAAGAACCTGTTGAAATCATGGACCGTGAGGTCAAACAATTAAAACAAAGCAAAATACCGATAGTTAGGGTTCGTTGGAACGCTAGACGAGGACCCGAGTTTACTTGGGAACGTGAGGATCAAATGAAGCAAAAGTATCCACATTTGTTCACTAAGATCGCTCATAAAACATGTACTACTCAAAATTTCGGGACGAAATTTTCTTTAACGGGGAGGTACTGTGATGACCCGGAAAATTTCGACTAATTTAAACCAATTCTCTATATGATTTAATATTATGTAAATATATATATATATATATATATATATATATATATATATATATATATATATATATATATATATATATATATATATATATATATATATATATATATATATATATATATATATATATATATTATAAGATGTACAAGTAAAACACTATTTGCTACAGTAAACACTATTTGCTACTGTAACACACTATTTGCTACAGTGAAACACTGTTTGATGTCGACGAACAAGCAAACAAAAACGGAAAAGGCGGCCATGCGATCGCATGGAAAAAACTCTGAAAACTCATGCGATCGCATGAACTACAGTAAATGGAAAAGTATTATAAATACGCCAGTTTGCTTGACGATTTTCTTCACAACTCTTTCCATGTTATTCTGTAATTTATTTATATTTATATTTTAATTATAATTTTAAATTTATGTTTAATAATAATAAGGTATATACGAGGGTGTTTTTAATTCGGGTTTCAAACCGCTTTAAGCTAAGGAAATATTAGGTATTGTTCGGGGTATTGTTCTTGAATCCAAGGCTAACCATACAGTCGTCTACCATCATTACATCTACGCAATTTTCCTACAATATTGAGTCTCAATATTGAACTGTGAGTTTATAGATCCCTTTTTAAATACTTTAAATATTTTTGGGCTAAGAATACATGCAATTTATTTTAAACGCAATAAGACACAAGTACATACTAAATTCTACACTGAGTTAAACCAAAAATCCCTTAGCTTTGGTAACTAGTAGCTGCCAGTACATAGGATATGGACTGGTGGGCGCGAATAATTGTATATGGATCCATAGGGCTTGACATCCTCGTCCGAGCTAGAGCGCTAGCCTTTTAACGGACGTATGTTATTTGAGTTTATGACACGTTGGCTTGCGTGTATTAAAACGAATGGGGTAATTATTATTATAGCGTTAAGTTTAGTTACCAGGGTGCTCTGTTACGTAGAATCTATTGATAAAGTTTTGATGAAATCTTGTGGTCAATCTTTATATACTTATGACTCGAGCAATTAAACCTATATCTCACCAACATTCGTGTTGACTTTTTAGCATGTTTTATTCTCAGGTCTTTAGACTGCTTCCGCTGTGATGTGCTTGTTGCCTGCATGGAGTCTCTCATGCTTTGTACAAAGTTTATTGCATTCAAAATAAAACTGCGTTGTGTAATAAATAATTGGACTGTGATGTCAACCTGTAAATTAAAGACTTATGTATTTTGGGGTTTTGCTTATACCTAAGCACTCGCCCATATGTTTATAACTTTCTATGTTTAGAAAGTCACTTATTTTAATGAATGCAATATTTTATCAAAACGTATCATATAGAGGTCAAAACCTCACTGTGAAATCAATGATTAACGTGCCGCGTCAATAGCGATTTTGACGGGTCGTTACATAAGTCATAATATCAAGTAAGGAGTGATATGAACTCAACGAGCTGGATAAACCTTCAATCAAGGGTTAGTACACACACATAATAATATATAGCAAGCATAAGAATTATTGTGTGTCGTAGATAACAAAGATAGTGGAGTGAGCACTTTGACCAATATATGTGATCGTTAGAGAGCATGTAAGATCAAAAGTGCGTATGAACCACCACATATCAGAGTTAATAAATAGTATAGCATGAATGTGTGATATAACATGTAGTGAGCAGAAGCCTTAGTATATCATGCAACATTATCATTAAGTACCAGTATTACTCCACTAGTTCTACCAATTTTAGGCATGTATAGAAACCAGTAGGTTTAAGCAAGCATGTAGAACCATATAGCATAGCATGGTATACATATTGCACATAGCACAATGTGGAGACATAAGTGAGAGTAGCATGAAAAGGCTAATATACATGAGATCAATTGTCAAGCAAACAATCATGCATAACAATCATATTTATAAGCTTAGATGCTAGAGCATGAAAATAAGTTCAAACAAACATGTTAAAACACAAGCATAACATAGCATGACAAACAAGTAAGAGCATCACACATAATCATATCATGTAATACTATAGATACTAACATAGTAGTTTCAAGAAGCATGTAAGGACACAAGCATGGCATACATATGGAACATATTATAAGCATAGCATGTCAAGCAATAGTGATCAATAAGGCATATATGATAAGTCAAAACGTTATTCACATGATAAGTTATCACCCAAAAAAAATCATACACTAAGTTTCAAGTTATTCAACTAGGAGCATATCTCTTTGTATACTTAGTGATGAACATATATATAACCTAAACATTTAGAGCATGGTAATATTTTACTTGTAATGATCAAAGCTAAATTGGTATTCAAATAATCACTTATTAGGTTGACTAGTCCAAATTTAGCAAGAGGATGCACACATATATTAGTTTTGGAAGAAGTGGTACCTTAATCGAGGAAAGTTTGTTTCATCCATAAGCCTTGAGCACATGATATTTCAATTGCATATACTTGACTTTGGTAGTAGAGAAAGAGCTACAAGTGTTTGTTTCTTTGAGAGCCAAGAGGTTATGCATAAACCAACTAATGCACATACACCAATCTTCTAAATAGTAGCTATCCATCATTATCCGAATCTCCAAGGCACAAGATATTCATGATGCATAGAACCCTTTAGATTTCTCTAAAGATCCTTTTAATGGCTTGAAAGTGTGATATATTTGGGCTTTTCTTTGCTTGGGTGATGAGCATAACAGTGCGTTTGAAGTCTCACAAGCATTGTTAGAAATATATGCATACATATAACTCAAGAATAATTATAGTAAGTATATATCACATCAAAACAAGCAATCATGCATAATAAGCTCAATTAAAATTCACAATACAAGTAACAATCATGAATAGCAAGCAAGTAATCATGATAACCAAATAGAGGCATGTTCCATAGCATGAATTTGGATGTGCATATTCATAACCTAAATAACTAGATCAAGAAGGCATTTAACTCGCAATTCATATCAAAATACGATATACGTTAAATCACTACTTATTTAGTTATATTTTCAAATATAGCCCCAGCGTGCACTTAAATGATATAACATAACAAGCAATCACAGAATTCATGGCAAACAAGCTAATATCCAATTACTTATCAGGCACTCAACAATTATGATCTAAGATAAGTATCATCATGTCAACATATGTTATTAACTTGACTACGAATAATGTTAACAATATGGAGTGTTCTATTAGATCATGAGCATAAAAACAACCAAGCATAATTTTTCAACATGTTAATAAACCATAAGCATGTAAGCACATAAGCATGGTGAAAAATATATGGCATGTTGGATGTAGCAAATTATTAAGCACAATACACTCACAAATTAAGTTCAATCGGTAAGTTAATGATCCTTAGGTGTGTAGTATAGCATTTAACAGGGTAATTTCAACCAACATTGGTTACGAAGAGAGAACTCAAGTTGTCAAGCATGATAATACTATGAGCATACAAGTATGACATGTAGATTTGCACATTTAAGCATACAAGCAATGAGAACATATATGGTATATGCGAGAGATAAACAAGGATTATGCAATTTACACCTAATGTATAATGAGCGGAAGCCTAGAGTTAAGCCTAGAGTGTAAAACATACAATAAAGCATTCAAGTTTCTCTATCAAGTATATTTCAAACTTATCATCCGTGAGTTCAAAGAACTTTTCACAAGGAAAATGGTTAACTGGATCAATGAAAATCTATTTGCATATTTTAAGATTTCATTCTAATACTTCTTAGAAAATAATGTATTGTAAACTTTTTACCATTTCACATGCATGACCAAGTAAGAATGCCCAAAGTCTATCAAAACTTTCAAGAAACGGCAGTAGTAGAGAATAGGCATTTCCATGTATATATGCATTATTCACACATAATCAACTAAAATCCTTGTGAGTTCTAATCTAACAACTAGAGCAAAATTTATTTTCTAATTTCTTTTCTCTATGTAGACTAAATCCTAGATTATCATTTGATTCTTATTTTGTGTGTTCCCTTATACATAAACACTAGATCATGTACATTATTTCTTAAGAATTAAAATAATTCTTATGGTTTGGTTATTGCCCAGTTTTTATTAAGTGAAACATGAATGCACAACGTAAATTTTCATTAAGAGCTTGAGATCTAGTTATTCTTATGTTAAGATCACTCATAAGATGATATCTTACATTCTTGATGTTCTTTATTATGATTAGTTTCAACATCTTCTCTTTTCTTTTTAATGTGATTAGCTTTTGTTAAACTAGATAATTGAAAAGGTTTAGTTCTAGTTTCAAGTTCAAGAACATTCTTAACTATTAATCACATTGTTGAACTTTTCATGTGTTATGTTTGATTATTCCTTTAGCCTGCTAGGATGTCTAATTAGACTTTGTAAGGTTTTGATTTCTAAAGAGTTTCCTAGAGACGTACCTACCTTTAGAGTCACACCTACATCTTTGAGTAAAAATCTAGCATTAATTTCCATAGGTGTATCTAATACCTTAGCACTTATCATACCAAAACTTTAAGTGTATTCATTAGGTTGATTTATAAGAGTGCTATCTTAGAGTTACTTTGATTCACGAGTTGAGTAAGGCTTTTAGAACACTCATCATTCTTTCATTAATCTCATTGCGTGTAAGTTTAAGACTCAAGATAAATAGTTTAAATAAACATTTGTGTGGGGTAAGATTATCTATCTCTTTAACGTATAAAAGGTTGGAGAAACTTTTCATTTAACTCGTTTGTTCTAGATGTTCGTTTTACACAAACTTAATCCTAGTTTAGAATTTAAGAGCACGAATCATTCTTAAGGTTTTCTAACCTCATTCATCCTAATATGTCTAAGTGTGTTTTAAATACTTCAACAACTCAACAAACGCTTATGCATTTAGCTAACAATTGTTATCAATGACTACTACTCTAGCAATTTATATAAGAATAATATCTTTTAAGTGTTAGCCTAGAATGAGTTCTATCATCAAAAATGTATCGCATTAAGCATAGATGATAGAAATCATATACAACCCATTTAGTAAGACTACAAAGTTGAACTTTGGAAATCTATACTATACCTAGAAAACGGAGAATTTATACTACACACTTAAGATCTAATTTGTCGCTTATCGATGTCTCCTAAGATTTGTTTGTTATGATTCATTTTATGATCTTGTCATTTATCCTTTCTTAGTTATCATCATTTCTCAAATATTTACTTTGTTAAGGATGATCTTTTTAACACGTTAGCTCACTTAGTGATCATCTATATTGTTTTTAGGTAGATCTCTAATGATTAGTTTCATGGTCGTGTGATCCAATCTTTTATGCCATCAAATTGGAAAACATATGTTGAAATATTTTTATCTTTTCACCAATTTCACTTGTAAGCATATAAGACGTTCTACCTAATTGTAACTTGTTTTCTTAAATGGAATATGACTTTAACTAGCATGTTAAGATATTTGCATATTAAATACTTATAGAGATCAAATAGCACACTTTTAAGACCATCTCATTTGTAAGTAAAGTTACCTTCACCGATGATTATTCCTCAAATATGTCCATCCAATATTACATCACCATCATCATGTTGTGCTTGGTGTGACATATTTATCATGGACATGTGTTTTGAGTGCGTGTGATTACATTATCTTCCACCACACTTTTTAACAAACCTATAACATACCATGTGAATGGTGGTATTTTCCCTCAATGTAATGGATGTAAGTTTGAGCATTCGGGTTCGATCCTTGACTTCACACACCGCAAGTGTCTTGAAGTTGCTTCTCATATGTAAATTTTCATCTTGATTCAAGACTAACTCATCCAATATCTCTGTTGCATTTTCCAAACAAGTAGCTTTTAGTTCCAAGATCTTTGACTCGGGTTTTTGCACAAAATGATTTTTTGACTCAAGCAAAAATGTTTTTAGAGCAAAGATTCGAGCAACCGCTCTCATACCAATTGTAAGTAACTAGAGGGGGTGAATAGTTACTTAACGGTTTCTTAAAACTTTTTCAAAATCTTTAGCTATTAAAAGATAAGTTTTAAGTGCAGAAGCGTCCGTGTTTATTAATGCAAGTATGTAAAGAATGTAAGTGCACAAACACTAGGATTTATAGTGGTTCGGGAGGATGTTAACTAATCGTCCTTAATCCACTCACCAATTCTAAGAATTGATATTTTTCTTCACTATGATACCCAAACCCGGTGGAGTGTCCGGATACAATACTAGCTCCTCGGTAAGCCGCTACTTATGAACCCTTACATCCCTTTGAAGAATTCGCAAACATCAAATGCTCTTAACACAAGATCCTAAAGCTCTAACCTAGTAAAATTACAACTACCTTCTAGATCCCTTTAAGAAGATAGCTCACAAGTAAACTTATAGTTAAGCTTACAATCACTCATAATTCTTCAATAGGTCACACCAACTTAATTCCCAATGGAATTGATCAACTTCCTAGATCCCTTTAAGGAAGTTGAATCATTAGCAAGATGGTGTCCTATCATAAGAACTATCTAACTTCCTTGACCCCCTAAGGAAGTATCTTACAAAGTAAGCTTAAAGATACAAATGATAAGTACAAAGTTTACATTTCAATTCTACTTAGTGTAAGTAGAATCTCTCTTTCTCTCTTATAATCTCTCCATAGATATGTGCTTGAGGCTTGAGAGATCAGTAGATATGACTTTGAAAGAATGTTGGAAAGAGGTGGTCTTCTAGTTTGGTAAAGAGGTGTATTTATATTCAAAGAAAAACTTGACAGACAAAACTGCGGTCTAAGCACGGTCGACCGTGCGGGTGACCTTACAACTTCTGTCAGCATTTCAACATATCCGTTTGAGCTCCTTTTTCTTTGAATTTATGGCTTCTTTACCTAATATAGAGCCTTCAAAATATGCTTAATACACCTAAAAGTTAACTTCATTACCCCTTTGATCTTGGACATATGCATGGAGGTTGACATGTGCTAGCTAAAGAGGAAAGTCCAATGTCCTTGACTAACTTGTCTTTTTGTTAAATGGAAGTATCTTGCTCTTTAGAACATTGTTACATCTCAAATGAACTAGTATGAATCTATTTGAAACTTACTTGGAAATTATTACAACAATTTACTAGTTCATAATTAATAACACATACATAAAAATGATACATAATAATCATGGGAGAGCATCTCTTTTGTTGGGAATTTTAATGACCATCATTAGTATGTATTTTGTAACAAGTAAAAAATAAAAGACTATTGTGTTTAACCTTATTTGAGCTTAAAATGTCATTAAGATGTCATTAGGTGTGATTAGTGAAAATTAACATCTTTTGGTTCAAAACTCTTTTGAGATCAAAGAGGATAACTATTATAAGTATGTTTAAAAAGGTTTTGTAAATTATAGATGCCTCAAACTGGTTTAACTTAAAGTGGATGAATTTTGTAACAGAGAAAACTGCGGTCGATCCACGGTCTGCCGTGAGGTTGACCGCAAATTGACAGTTTTGCAAATTGGTGCAGCCGTTGGTACAGGGCATCCACGGTCAGACTCACGGTCGACCGTGGTGCTGCCGCATAGCAGTTTTACCAAGTTAATTATTTATGCATTGATATTTTGCTAGAGATAGTGTAGGCTTATGAACTCATGTCGTCTTACATATGATTAAGCACTTATCTCTTTTGTGTTATCATCAAAACAAAGTGATTAACTTTTGAATATTATAATTGGATTCTCAACCAACAGAAACTACAAATAAAAATCCGGCAGCAATAACCAATGGCAATAACCATTCCGAGGGCCAAAAATCAAGCCCAACAATCCGACGGCTAAAATTAGGCCCAACAACCCAACATCCAGAATCAAACATAAAAACCATACGAAAATCAAGGCCAACAACCAACCCGACAGAAAAAATCAACCATAACATACGATACGACGTTCAACCGCCGAAACAACCGTCAAAGATGTTAAAATTTATTAAAGAAATTGTCGGTAGATGAAACAACGTAATGGGGGTCACAAAAACCCTGAAAACTGAGGCATAATCGAAGAATTCAGGCGAAGGGATTAAACCCACCGTGAAAACTAGTTGGTGTCTGGTTGATGAATGTTAAAAAGAACCTTAAAAGCTTTAAATATGAGAGAGGCGAAATGACCAAAATACCCTAAAAAGTATGTGAAAGGACAAATTAGTCCAAATGAAACAGTAACTCAACAGCATTAGTAGGCAACTATGAAGATTAGTATATTGGATAATTACTATAATAATTACAAATTATTTTGATGAATGAATCATTTTTAAAAAATTAAATTGTTTTTCTTTATATATAAACAAAAAAATATTCTGTTTAGTTGGCACCATTAGGTTAAGCAATGATTAAATGGAATTTTCATAATTAAACTTTAAAATCACTTTTAAAATTTGTCAACATCATGGACTAAAAGAACTTTTAAAATTTGTTAACATCACGGGCTCTTAAACTGATGTGGAACCAAGCTTGAAGTCAAAGTTTCTTGGCCACAAAGTAAAAGTTACAAGTTATTTTTGTTATTTATTTGTTTATTAGTTTAAATATATTATCCTTAAATTATAATTGGGATAATAGTTCTAGATTCTTAATCGGTTTCTAGTCTTGTTTATTTATAATATATATATATATATATATATATATATATATATATATATATATATATATATATATATATATATATATATATATATACTCCTGCATGTATGAAGTCAAGAACCATCTATCCATCTTTTTAATGAATTATTTAAAGCTCGAGTTTTATACTCCTATTGTTTACGTGAGGTTTCTTTACGTTAAATCACGTTTGTGTTTTAATTATTGGTTGCAAAGAGCGTTTGTCTTCCAACGGTTCCTTTGATCATCATCAATTGGTATCAGAGCAATCGATCCACCCTATCATCATTCCGATTAGTTGGGTCTCTCCCACGTTTGGATTTTGATAATTTATCTCACATATTTTAATTCTGATTAGCTGGGTCTCTCTCACGTTTGAGTTTTGATATTCTATATATATATATATATATATATATATATATATATATATATATATATATATATTCGAACTGTTCATCAAGTACTGTTCACGTCTGAAACACTGTTCATCTGTCAGATTACTATTCATCGTCAGACTTTACTTGTTCATCTGAAGAAAAAAAACGATTTTTTTTCTTTTCTTGTTTCAATGACCGACGATAAGGGTAATCAAAATCATTATATCGCAATTGCCCTCAAAAGACTCGCGAACACGTTAGACATAGTTAACGAATCCAACAAACGTGTAAAATAACGATGTATTGAAGAAGAAAACCGAAGAGCTACTTATGGTGTACAACCTTGGGTCGAATCACAACAATACTACCAATATGGTCTACCCCAATACCACCAATGCCCCATTTACTATGAACCACAACCCTACCATCAACCCTACTACCCACCACTACCCTACCATCAACCCTACTATCAACCACCACTCTACCAGCAGAGTCAACCTGTTAAGGAGAATCTCGATACGGAAGAGTTTTTTGATTCGATGAAATGTTTAATCTCGAGGTTGAAGAAATCAGAATCAGATCGTATGGAGAATCATGATAAAATAGTTGAAGAAGCGAGTCAGATAGAGGTAGAAAGTATGTCCTTGTGTCCATAAAAAGAAAGTAATATCAAGGAGATGGAGAGTGATGAATTAGTTATTAGTGTTAAAGAAGGCAAAGAATCTGCAACACAAAATTCTGACTTGTTAGGTTTTGGTTTAGAAAAGGGGAATTTTTCCATATGTAAAGTAACCGCGAGTTCTGAAGGTATTTTTGATAAAGGTGAGGTTGTAGCGGTTTCAAAAGATTATGGAGGCAAAAGATTATCATATGTTTATTTGAATAACTCCATAGATGCAAGCAAGAGGATTAATAAAGGAGATTTGTTCGTCTTTAAACCGAGCATTGAGAACTCAAGGTCGAGTTCTTTTCAAGAAGGGGAGAAGAGTCAAAGGGTTTTAGAGCATAATATTTTTTCTAGAGGTCGTTGCAGTCTTATTTGGAATGACAATGATGAATTTGTAATTGGTGTGTTTGCATTTGACCCGGGCATATCATTTTATCTGAGTTGCACTGTTCACAGAGTTGTCATTGATTGGTTTATCTTTGATCCGGTTATATCTTCTTTATTTGAGTTAGAACTCGAGGGCGAGTTCTTTTCAGGTGAGAAAGACTGATGTGAAACCAAGCTTGAAGTCAAAGTTTCTTGGCCACAAAGCAAAACTTACGAGTTATTTTTGTTATTATTTGTTTATTAGTTTAAATATATTATCCTTAAATTATAATTGGGATAAGAGTTCTAGACTCTTAATCGGTTACGAGTCTTGTTTATTTATAATATATATATATATATATATATATATATATATATATATATATATATATATATATATATATATATATATATATATACTCCTGCATGTATGAGGTCAAGAACTATCTCTCCATCTTTTTAATGAATTAAATAAAGCTCGAGTTTTATACTCTTATTGTTTACGTGAGGTTTCTTTAAGTTAAATCACGTTTGTGTTTTAATTATTGGTTGCGAAGAGCGTTTGTCTTCCAACGTGTCTTGATCCTCATCATAAACTCAAAAGAATAATTATTTGAAAAAATCAATATCATATATTATAATTTATTATAATTATAAAACACATTAGTTACACCAAATTTTGTTTGAGATTTAATCACCTTAAATATTTTATATGTTGGTGATTTACTTGAATTCGAATTTATTTTGTTATCAATGTTGGATGAACTGCAAATAATTGTTATATTTTTTCTATTTTTTTTATATCGCTATTTACATACCAATATGAACTGCAAATTACATTTTTTTCACAAACAAAAAGTTAAAGGTGATGTGTCATCACCAAATTAAAAGTTAAAAGTTATTTAAGGATATTTTATATATATATATATATATATATATATATATATATATATATATATGTGTGTGTGTGTGTGTGTGTGTGTGTGCGCGCGCGCGCGCGTAGTTTTGGGAACTAAAATCCACTCTATCGATGAGTATGAATAAAATGGTTAAGCAAGGGTATGAATAAATCAATTGAACTTTCGATAATATTGACACAATTGAAATGATAATATACGAAGTATTAGTTTTTTTTTTTTTTAGAGTATGATCGATGCATATGTTAGTTAGTTTCTTTTGGAATATCAAGTACAAATAATAAAAATTAAATATTCATCACAAAATTTATTACTTAAATTGTCACATACAGAGTAATATATTCACTTCTTCAATAGAAAACATATGTTAATAAATAATTTTGCATATTAATATTGTTATTAATCATTTAATTATTAAATCTTATCATTATCATTATTATTTATTTAAATTAATAATTAATATGTATGATATTAAAAAATATATTCATGGTACGAATCAACGGAGCATTTTTAGAAATAAATGATTTCCTCGTGATATATATATATATATATATATATATATATATATATATATATATATATATATATATATATATATATATATATATATATATTGAAAAATACAAAAGTAAAAAATTACTCCATGAGTTTGATTTGTAGTAATTGAAAAATTTTTGTGGCTGATTTTTAATAATTGAAAATTTTTGAGTTGATTTGTAAAAAAAATAGTTTTGTGTCAATTTAAAAATCTTGAAAAGTAGACTATTAATTTTGGATTGATTTGTAAAAAATAAAAGATTTTGTGTGAAATTAAATATCTTGAAAAGTAGACTATTCATTACACTTTGTGTTTTAGATAAGCGTTATTTAATTTAATTTAATTTAAAATAATTTAATGTGTGTATAGGTCTTTTAGTTATCTCTTTAAATTAGTTTTCTCTAACACAAATACAACAACAAAACTCAATACTACATAAGTGGTGTATGGAGAAACTGAGATGTAGACAATATTTTCCCTATCCGAGACTAAAGACAAGTCATTTCTCCACCCAGAGTGAGAACACTCTCAAAAGTAAAGAAAGTCATCTCTCTCTCTATGCGACGGATAGAAAAATTGCTTCCGAAAGTACGAAATTATCTATATCTATATAAACACACATATAATATAATGATTTAGTAATAGAGTAATATGTAAGCTTGATTTTAAATAATAATTTCGTACTTTGTAGTATCTTTTGCAAAGAGACATCTTCCAATGATTCAAATTCAAAAACAAAGAAGATCGAACAAAGGAATAACTATTCAAACTTTTATAAAAGAGTTCATCTTATTTTTTTTCTCTTTTTTATTTTCAATTTCAATAGGGTAATAATAAATAATAAATAAATGATAATAAGGCAAAAAGTGTCTGGAAGGAAAAAAGGGGGAGTTTTTCGATGTCGTGATCGTTTGATAGATTGAAGCGATCTTGAAAAGAACAAATAAAAGAAAGTTGATTGTGTTATCTTGAAGCATGCATTTGCTTCTCGAAAAAGATGTTGCATGACCTTAAACTTATAGAACATTAAGTTCCTTGTTGATTTTAGTACTAGAGCTTGTCGAACTTATGTTTTAAATGAGCGGGATGATAGCTCGCGCGTTGTTGCGAAACATAATTTCGCTCTATATCTTTATAATGACAATTCGCGCATCGACGACTGATACAAAACTAAAAAATACGCATAGACTCCATTAAAATTTATAAAAATAGAGTTTAAACAAATTGTACAAAAGAAACTGAAACATTTTTAAAGAGGCTACGACAAATAGTTTCGCTCTATAACACGTCGACGATTACACTCCAATAAAGCTTATATATATATATATACATATATACATATATATATATATACATATATATATATATATACATATATATATATATACATATATACATATATATATATACATATATATATATATATATATATATATATATATATATATATATATATATATATATATATATATATATATATATATATATATATAAGGCTCTAATTATTGAGTCGACAGCTGCGTCGATTTATTGGCGACTTGACTGACTCTAAGAGCCTAAATCAAATTTCAGGCACGATTTAAAACCCATGGAAATTTGATTTTACCATTTTCATGGCGTCTCAATTTTAATTTTATTTTATTTTTTTAAAAAACTTTTTCCTACTTATTGGCCGGAGGTCCACTCGGAAGCAATCTCTCTATCCGTCGAACAGAGAGAGGGATGACGTTCTCTACTTTTGAGAGTGTTTTCACTCTGGGTGGAGAAATGACTTGTCTTTATTCCCGGATAGGGAAGGATTGTCTACATCTCACCTCCCCCATACACCACTTATGTGGTATTGAGTTTTGTTGTTGTTCTTTATATATATATATATATATATATATATATATATATATATATATATATATATATATATATATAGTGGTAGGATCAAGAGGGAAGTAACCAATCGGGGGGAAGCGGGGGGAAGTAAAAAAAAAAATTTTTCATTTTTTGAAAAAACTTTGTTCACGAACATTATAGATGAGATGAAAATATGAACATTTAGTAGAGACACTTTGTGATAAATGTTTTTATTTTGGCGGGAAAACGCTCGAAGAAGTAATATATAAAAATTATCGTGTTTTTCGAGCGTATGTTGAGGTTTTAGCTATTGGGGTTTAGATATTAGGGTTTAGATATTAGGATTTATAGGATTTAGATATTAAGGTTTAGAAATTTAGGGTTTAGGGTTTAGATTTAGGGTTTAGATTTAGGATTTAGATTGAGTTTTTAACACGAACGGTTTAGAGTTTAGGGTTTAGGGTTTGGTGTTTTGAGTTTATGGAATAAACCCAAAACACCAAACCCTAAACCCTAAACTCTAAATCAGGCTAAATTTTACTTCACAAAACATGAAAAAAAAAAACGTTCATATTCTTCACGAACAATATTATCTTGAATGTTATTTTTGTCAATAATATTATTATTATTATTATTATTATTTTGTCGAAAAACGTTAATATTATTATTTTATTATTATTATTATTATTATCATTATTATTATTATTATTATTAACATTATTATTATATTTATGATTACAAATATAAAATTATATATACAAATATTATTATGAAAATGATTAAAAATTACAATTAAGTTACAATTTAATGAATTACTAATATTATTATTATCTTTACTATAATACAACTTTTTATTTATATTTTATCAAATAAACAATAGTTATATAAAAATATAATTAACACATATAACATAATTATATTAATATTTTTATGATAAATATTAAGTATTTATTTAAATATATAAAATAAATATAGTTAATTAAGTAATGAAACATTTAAATTATTAATATAAAAAGTATATCACTAATAATATACGAATTTGTTCGATTACCATTATATGTGTTAATATATATATATAAATGATATAGGTTCGTGAATCCGAGGCCAACCCTGCATTGTTCAGTATCGTCGTATGAATATTTTTACTACAAAATATTGTATCGTGAGTTTCATTACTCCCTTTTTAAATGCTTTTGCAATATATATTTTTGGGACTGAGAATACATGCGTTTTTATAAATGTTTTACGAAATAGACACAAGTAATCGAAACTACATTTTACGATTGAATTATCGAATCGAATATGCCTCTTTTTTAGTCTGGTAATCTAAGAATTAGGAAACAGACACCCTAATTGACGCGAATCCTAAAGATAGATCTATGGGCACTAACAAGCCCCAGTCAGAGAATTTGAACTGCTTTAGTACTTCAAATTTATCATGTCCGAAGGGAGTCCCGGAATGATGGGGATATTCTATATGCATCTTGTTAAGGTCGATTACCAGGTGTTCACCATATGAATGATTTTTATCTCTATGTATAGGATGTATATTTATGAGAAATGGAAATGAAAATCTTGTGGTCTATTAAAAATTATGGAAATGATTATTATGATAAACCTATGAACTCACCAACATTTTGGTTGACACTTTAAAGCATGTTTATTCTCAGGTATGAAAGAAATCTTTCGATGTGCATTTGCTCATTTTATGGATATTACTTGGAGTCGTTCATGGCATATTTAGGACAGTACCTCGCAATGGAACTAAATGTTGATGACTTCGTCAAGATGAATTAGGACGGGGTATGACAATTATTAACAAATAATATTATAATTAACAATATACTACATTTTCATTATTTTTATTAAATATTAAAATCATAATAAATATTATTATTTGAACCAAATGTTAACGTGATATAAAGCGAAATCATTCATATGGTGAGTTCATAGGTTTATCATAATAATCATTTCCATAATTTTTAATAGACCACAAGATTTTCATTTCCATTTCTCATAAATATACATCCCATACATGGAGATAAAAATCATTCATATGGTGAACACCTGGTAATCGTCCTTAACAAGATGCATATAGAATATCCCCATCATTCCGGGACTCCCTTCGGACATGATAAATTTGAAGTACTAAAGCAGTTCAAAATCTCTGACTGGGGCTTGTTAGTGCTCATAGATCTATCTTTAGAATTCGCGTCAATTAGAGTGTCTGTTCCCTAATTCTTAGATTACCAGACTAAAAAGAGGCATATTCGATTCAATAATTCAACCGTAGAATGTAGTTTCGATTACTTGTGTCTATTTCGTAAAACCTTTATAAAAACGCATGTATTCTCAGTCCCAAAAATATATATTGCAAAAGCATTTAAAAAGGGAGTAATGAAACTCGCGATACATCATCGTTGTAATATCTTCACTGCCATTGTTATATTATCTCGTTATTGCAGGTTTTAATAATGAAACTAGGAGCAGCAGTAAGAAGGATGTTTGGTTTGGTTGTCGAATAGAAACGCAGTAGCAGAAAAATGTTTGAGTGAGTTGATCGTAACAGTATTACCGGTTGGTTTTGGTTTTGGTTTTGGTTTTTGACAAGAAAATAGAAAGACATAAATAAAAGAAACAGTTAGCATGTTGAAGGGTTGTGTGGTGTTCCAGTCTTGGTTGTAACCAGGGACAGAAAAATAGTAAGAAACAGATGGTGTAGGTGTTCATTGTTTGAACAAGATGATGAACAGTAGCAACAAGTGGGTTACGTTTGTGTTGGTGATTTAGCATGACAACCTGCATCAAGAAACAAGAGGGGTTGATGGTGGCGGGATGAAGGTGATCATAGAGTGGTTTGTCATGGTGGTCGACACAGAAATATGAGACGGTTAAATAGTAGTAACGGTTAAATAGTAGTAACGGTTTACGAAAGTGATGATGAATAGTAGTGGGTATTCAATAATGGTAGATTTTGGTGATGGTTTATGGGGTGTTTAAACCGAAGGTGGTGAGTTCTCGCTTATATATAGAAATGAAACAATGGATAATGGATGGTGGTTTTCGAATGGTTTCATGGTGTGTTCACGATGGAACTAAAAGAAAAGAAAAATAATACCGAAGGTGGTTTGGTGGTGAAAAGCTTATGGTGGTGGCGGTGCCTTTGTGTTGGAGATGGTGGTGATCAAGGTGGAGTTGAGGGTTGGTTCACGAAACAATGTAGGAAGAAGATGGTTCGTTCTTGATTGATATATAAATTGCTATGTGAATATACATATAAGTTATGTATATATAGAATAGAGATATTTTAGATATAGATTTTGATAGATGGCAGACAAAAGAAAAACATACTTTAATAATTAATATATAATAATAAATCATAAATCAATTTCATAAGAATTGAATCGTGATCAAACAGTACAGTAGTTGGAATTCTTGGTTTATTCTACCGACAGTTTTCACGGGCTATTATTTCGTAGTCCGTTGTTAAATCGGGGGCGAATAAAAATACTCAGATAAATTACAAAATTTTAAATTAGCTATATTTATTTATTTTGGTTATTATGGTATAAAATCGATCATTAACTATTAAATAAAAATTACATCAACTGACCCTCTCATTTATGGGTGAAATATAAAAAGTGTTAAAACTTAACAAATAGTTCCTAAATACATTTTTAATAAGTCTAAAATTTGTTGAGCTCATTTTCGTATCACCGTTTATTTTAAAATTACATAAGTTTGAATTTAACTTGCTTAATATCAATCGAAACATCAAACAAGTATTACAATTATTTAATATTTATTTTTAATATACTTTATTTATATAGATGTGTTTGTAAATAATAATTATCATAATATCATATTATTATTTTATTTTACATAATTAATTTTAATAACAACAACATATAATATTTCAAATTATATTTTCAATTATTATATATATATATATATATATATATATATATATATATATATATATATATATATATATATATATATATATATACACATATCTATTTACAATTAATTGTTCGTGAATCGTCGGAACTGGTCGAAGGTCAAATGATGTCATAAAATAGTTCAAAAATTTTGAAATTCAATTTAGTAGACTTTTCTTATCATGTCGAAACCATATAAAGATTAAGTTTAAATTTAGTCGAAAATTTCCGGGTAGTCACAGTATCTACCCGTTAAAGAAATTTCGTCCCGAAATTTGATTGGGATGGTCATGGTTGATAATAAGTGTGTTTTCATGACGCATACGAGCTAGAAATTAGAGTTTTATCATCAGCAAGTAATATGGATAAAACAATTTGTTTAAGTGAAGTGTACGAGTGAAGTTATCACAAAAGAGTGAAATGAGTAAATAACGTTTCGTCATATCTGTAACAACCCGGAATTTTCCAACGTTATTATTAATATTTATTATTAATACTTGCGCTTTAATAAATGTATTTATAAACATTTACTTGTTATCGTATTTAAATTTCCATGGCCCGACTAGTCTTTGTGACACGCGTACTTTTCACGAATAATATTTTTGAATATTATTTACATTCATGATTAATTAATATTAGTCATTTTTAATTAACCAAGGTTAGTGGTTAATTACTTGGGCTTTATGTATTTAATTGCATCCTTACTTGGACTTGGGCCTTTAATTAATAAACTTGGACTAGTAAGCCCACCCTACACTTTTAATGGACTTGTAAGCCCATGTTTTAAGTTAGTATTACATTAAGGTTAATCAAGGTTAATTAAACTAATTAGGAGACCAGGTTGTCTCAAGCATGCAAGAGTTATTTTAACTTGTTACCCATTTTAGCTCTCACCTCATTCCCACATTAGAAAGTTGCTTGTTGACTCCCCATTTCTATCCCCAAAACCGTCGGCTTCTACACACCATGGGGAGAGTTTTATTTTTCAATTTTTGATACATAAACTCTTGTATTTCATTTCCATTTCACACACTTACAAACACCACTTCAATTTTCTCTCTTATTCTCTCTAAGAATTAGTAAGTAACAACAAAATTCATCTTCTTTTCTCCTCTTAAAAACCGTAACCCATATACTCATCATCATCATTATATGTTCTTGCTTAATGTTTAATTACTTACTAGTTGTTGTTGTTTGTTATTAAAGATCAAACTTATTAGTTTGCATCTTCATAAATCTTGGTTACTTTCCATCTCTTATTTGATGAAAACCAAGAACAAAGAACCTAAAACTTACTAGTTTGTGGTTCTATACTTAAGTGTTTTCAAGACTAAAAGTTCATAAGTTTATAATCTTCTTTGTTTTCATGTTTGTAGACTTGAATTCTTAAGATTCAAAACTTCAGTTTGAATCTTCTCAAGTATGAAGCAAATATAAACATAATACTTGTAGATCTAGTTTATTTCTTCATTTTTACTTACTTTAAATTTGTGTTTGATTGTTCATGGTCAAGTATTACTAGTTAAAACTTGATCTCATACTTCTTAAAACCAAAGTTAACTTTGTAAGTTCAAGAACATGGAAGTTTAACTTTCTAGTTACAACTTCATATACTTGTGTTGGATTTAACTTAAGAACTTTAGATCTAGACTTTTGGGTCTAGGATCTTCAAGATCTAACTAAGAACTATGTTCCACAACCTAAGATCTTGATTGCTTAAGTTTAATTTCAAGTTGTAGCTTAATATTACTTATATAACTCTTGTATGTGTTGGATCTAAGATTTGGATGTAACTTTGGTTCATCAAACTTCATATAACTCTTAAGTGAGTTGTGCTACATGTCTTAGACTTACATTTGTGTTATGATGGTCAAAACTTGGTAAAGATGATGTAAACACATCAACGAGTTGTACACTTGAAGCTATATGCATCAAGGATGAGAACCGTGATAAGCATCGAGCACCAAGAACCCACCGAAACACTAAACCAACTGTTTTTCGGGTCTGATCAGAATACCTGGGCTACTGTAAAGTTAATTTTCAGTTAGCTCTGTTCGAGTTGATAATTTTTCGTTTAAGACTCGTCTTAATCCGAGTTACGATTTAGGATCTATGGCCCTCCGAACGTCACTATGTCCTTTTAACGTTGTGCTGAAAATTCTGACCTACTCGCACTTAAACCATCGCCACGGTCAAACGAAGAAGAATTTGGTTCTGGAATTTTTATAGAAACTAAAGGACTCATATACGGAGCCATTTCCACTGGTCTCACCTCATTTCAGTAGGTATAGAGGCCGTGGTGACTGATCGAAGTCAGCCTTTGTTTTAAACTCTTTTCTTGAATGAAACTTACTTTACACTTTTTGTTTGATGATGAATGATGATGATGCTTAAGACCTAATTTACATACATTTAAACCTATTGGGACGATTTACTGACTTAATAACTTTTGACTTAGGTTGAGGACTTTCCGGACCTACATACTTGCTTACTTTTCCCGAATCAACTTTACTACTACTTTACCACTGTGAGTTATAGCATCCCTTTTTACTTTAACTATTTTGGGAACTGAGAATACATGCGCGTTTTACATTTTACATACTAGGCACGAGTATTTAAACTTTATATATGTGTGGGTTATACAACGGCATAAACATTCCCTTTAGCTCGGTAACGTTTAGTCATTGGTTTTTGAACCGGTGAACGCGAATCTTAGATATGGATCCATAGGGTTTGACATCCTCACTCGGGCTAGTCGCGCTAGCATTTAACGGGTGTTTAATACTTCGTAAACATACGCACTCACCAAGTGTACTTTCAGGAGGTTATAAACGTTAAGTTAGTTACCAAGTGCCCACGGTTAAACATATACTTTCCATATTGTTTTGAAACGCTCTTTGTAGCACTGAAATCTCGTGGCCTACCTTACGTTACTGTTATACTTAAACTATAGCTCACCAACCTTTGTGTTGATGCTTTTAAGCATGTTTTTCTCAGGTGCTTAAGGTTGCTTGCTTTCGCTATTGTACTAGTCATGCCTTGTAGACTCCGCTGCGCTTACTAGAGTTGTCACCGCATGAAACGTTTATTTGCATTCAAACTTTATTACTTTTGAAACGATGATTTGTAACGACCTAAGGGTCACGTACTATTAACTTTTCTTCTATTCATAGAAGCATACTTTTGGTTGTAAAACATTCGACGTTGGTTATGACGTCGCCTTTTATCATGAATGCAAACTTGTTTTGAAAACGCATATAGTGTTTGACCTTGTAATGATCCTGTTGTTGATGGTCCGTACATGTTGATTTAGTACTGGGTTTCACAATATCTCTTGACGTAGATACAGTTGATTTCCGGAATTCAAGGGATTTAGAGAAAATCTTTGTAGTAAGATTTGGTTCTTCGGTAATTAAGGAAATTAGAATCCTCTTTGGTTAAATGCGATGATCTGTCTCGATTGCTCTGTCTGATGTTTCACTATAAATACACCCTTCTCATTTCCTTTATATTTTGGAGTTTCATTCTTTTGTTTTCTATTCCCGACTTTAAGTCAAGCGAATGATGGTCCAGAATTCGTAGGTATGATGTTTCGAATGAACATGTCTAACGTTCTAAGAGAGAAATTGTAATAACACGATCTTGATTGGTTAAATTACCAGAATTCAAGAGAAAAGATAGAACTATCAAGAATATATGTTCCTGATATGTTTAGAGATTAGATAAAATGTAAGAGTCGTGTAACATGACACATGATGACGGTAGGGTCTGTGAATCATCACGTTTCATTAGAAACTCAGCATGACTTACTGTAATATAATCACGTTGATCAAGTGTCATTATATTATACTAACTCATGCTTCAGTTTCCAACACTACTTCAAAAACATTTATATTTTAAATTCGAAATTGTTAGAATTTAGAAACTAAAACAGTTTCCTTTCTGATGTAACACTGATATCGCGAAGAGATAAATGATTTCAGATAAGAATAGTTATAAAAATATTTTCAGAAATATCGAGGATATTTATAATGAAAGATTCGATGATATCTTAGAATTTCTAATATCGATGGATGATGATGAAGATTTGTCTGTAAAAGTGTAGAGTCAGGAACAAGTTATTCGTTAATGACTTCAGCAGATACTGAATCATTTGGATTCTTTGAAGGCGGGTTTAGTCTTTGTGATTTGTCCATTTTCCAGTTCCAACATTTCTGAGCTTTGCCAACATACAATTCTTTATCATTAAACTTTTGGCTGTTAAGGTCATTTACAGTTTTTGCTGCTTCATTCATCTTTTTAAAATTCAGAGTATTGATTCACAGACTGGGTGCTTTTCAGAATTTCAGAATGGAAGATTAAAATTCTAGGAGATAAATATTATATGTATACATATAACTATTGATGTAGAAAAACTGTGAGATTCAAAATACTAATTGCTGATTCTCAGTAATTGATATGTCAATTCTCGTTACAAGATGCGGATGAGTATATGATAGGGTTTCAATAGATAAATATAATGATTTTTCGAAAAGATTTAAGCCAAGAAGCAACGAGATTGCTGGTACGTCTGCTGGTAATATGGTGGAATATAAAAGGTTTCCCGGTAACAATAAAAGAGCACATATATATATCAAAGTTATAATAAGGTTGTTTCGAACGAAAAGTCGAAGTTGACTTGCCGGAGCTGTGGCAAAACTGGCTATCTCAAACAGGAGTTGCAAAGTTATTTTCGGTAATAACAATGCCAAAGGAGCGAGCACATATACATGTTAAACGTTTACTCAGGTTCCGAGAGTTTTTCAGGTGCAATCTATATGCATAAATCTTTCCTTGCATAGATGAAGTGTGGTTGGTTCATCCTCTCGATTGAGGTGTTTTCAAGAATCATGAAAGGTTTGAACGCAGATTGTAATCGTCAAGATACAAATGAGGTTAAGATGAAATTAAGTGGCAAACTTGAAGAAATGTTTAGTTTCATATGTTATAATCAATATTTTAATTCATTTTTTAATTGTCCAATGTTGGCAGTCCACAGTTAGTAGTCCACAATTACTAATTCAATAATTTATATATATAATATTCGAATTAATTAATACGTATCGTGACCCATTGTATACATGTCTCAGACTCGATCACAACTCAAAGTATATATATTATTTTAGAATCAACCTCAACCCTGTATAGCTAACTCGAGCATTACTGCATATAGAGTGTCTATGGTTATTCCAAATAATATATATATAGATGCGTCGATATGATATGTCAAAACCTTGTATACGTGTCTTGATATTTAAAATGCGTAATTAACAGTATTTAAATGACAATAAATAAAGTACGTAAAATAAATAACAGAAATTAAATGACAATAAATAAAATTGCGAGAATAAAATTGCGATAAAATAAATTGCGATAATTAAAATGTAATAAGGAATTAGCAGTTAGCTAGCAACAGTTAGCTAGGATTTTGTTAGCGTGGATTCTTAACAAAATTTCTCATAGTTAATTTGTTTGTTTCTAACAAATTTTATTTTGTCAATGTTTTCTTCATTATGCCACTTGTTGGATTCTGATAGGTCAAAATCCAAATATGAAATTGAATGAAAATGGTTATTATGCGATAAACGGATACATATATATGTAGATGTAAGTAGGATAGTAAATGATTGTTGAATCGGATTCGAAGAATGTACAGTGTAACTTATTAATGTGAAATCTAAATATTCCTCGGGTATTACCTACCCGTTAAAATATTTTCACCATTAACAGTCTGTACGAAAGAATTTTTAATTACAATCTTTGTGAAAATATACTTACATATATATTTTCTTCAGATGTAATCATGGATTTAATGAGTTAATATAGTATTAAACTCAGTTGGTTTACCGTCAAAACTAGAATACATAATCTCTATAACATTAGAGATTACATAATCGCCATGAAGAACGAAGATAATTGATGTAGAACAATACGTAGAACGATGATTATACTCGAGGTACAGAATGAGATGTTGAGGCATGGATTGTTGATGGTACTGGTGCTATTACTGATGGTACTGTTGGTGCCGATGATGTTGTTGAAGCTGGTAAATTTTGCACCATATTCTCCAAAAATCATTACTCAGGCACGAAGCTCGTTGACTTCTTCGATTACTACGGGATGATTGTCGGTAAGAACGAGTGAATGAATAAGGTTTAGAATCTGAGATAGTATGTAATCATGAAGAGATATTCGGGAAATGAGGGTGAAAATGGTATTTCGGACTGGTTTACCGGTAAGTGCTTCAGGTTCTTCGCCAAGAGGTGAATTTGGTTGATGGAAAGGATCACCTTCTTTTTGTATCCAATGATTAAGTAGGCTACGAACCCATCAAATGAATTGGTTGATTCATTCTGGTGACACTGCTTTCGGAGCTTGGGTGAAACTCCATATCGGAATAGCTGTCGGAATCTGAGGAATTCGAACTGGTTGAGGGATTCATCTCGTACGATCAGATGAAGGATTTTCGATAAGAAATAGATTATAGGATGTAGATTAGTACCCTACAATACATAATTTACATATGCATATATAATACTAAAATCCCATAAGTTACGGAGGAATCTACGAAAGCTGTCAGGCAAAGCTAACAATAACAGATACGCTAAGATATGAATTTATCTATACACTGTCTATGCAATAGAGGCAGTAAGATGTGTCTAGACTTTAAGGATGATAAGCAAATAATTTTCGACACTAAATGATAAGCAAAACTTTTGACATGCAGACACGGTCGAAGTCCAGACCCACTAATGCATATAAACAACTATCAATTAGACACACTAATGCAAGACCTGGTTCTCTAAAACCACCGCTCTGATACCACCTGTCATACCCCGTCCTAATCCACCTGGATGAAGTCATCAACATTTGGTCCCATTGCGAGGTACTGTCCTAAATATGCCATGAACGACTCCAAGTAATATTTATAAAATGAGCAAATGCACAGCGGAAGATTTCTTTCATACCTGAGAATAAACATACTTTAAAGTGTCAACCAAAAGGTTGGTGAGTTCATAGGTTTATCATAATAATCATTTCCATAATTTTTAATAGACCACAAGATTTTCATTTCCATTTCTCATAAATATACATCCCATACATAGAGATAAAAATCATTCATATGGTGAACACCTGGTAATCGACCTTAACAAGATGCATATAGAATATCCCCATCATTCCGAGACTCCCTTCAGACATGATAAATTCGAAGTACTAAAGCAGTTCAAATTCTCTGACTGAGGCTTGTTAGTGCCCATAGATCTATCTTTAGGATTCGCGTCAATTAGGGTGTATGTTCCCTAATTCTTAGATTACCGGACTAAAAAGGGGCATATTCGATTCGATAATTCAACCATACAATGTAGTTTCGATTACTTGTATCTATTTCGTAAAACATTTATAAAAACGCATGTATTCTCAGTCCCAATATATATATATATATATATATATATATATATATATATATATATATATATATATATATATATATATATATATATATATATATATATATATATATATATATTGCAAAAACATTTAAAAAAGGAGTAATGAAACTCACGATACAATATTTTGTAGTAAAAATATTCATACGGCGATACTGAATAATGCAGGGTTGACCTCGGATTCACGAACCTATATCATTTATATATATATTAACACATATAATGGTAATCGAATAGATTCGTATATTATTAGTGATATACTTTTTATATTAATAATTTAAATGTTTCATTACTTAATTAACTATATTTATTTTATATATTTAAATAAATACTTAATATTTATCATAAATATATTAATATAATTATCTTATACGTGTTAATTATATTTTTATATAACTATTGTTTATTTGATAAAATATAAATAAAAAGTTGTATTATAGTAATGATAATAATAATATTAGTAATTCATTGAATTGTAACTTAATTGTAATTTTTAATCATTTTCATAATAATATTTGTATCTATAATTTTATATTTGTAATCATAAATATAATAATAATGTTAATAATAATAATAATGATAATAATATTAATAATAATAAAATAATAATATTAATAATGATACCAAAAATAATCATAATTATAATATTTATCATGATTATATATTATCTTATACTTATTTTCATTTTCATCATTTTTACCATTATCTTTTACCTTGTCAACTTAATTAATCATCTTTTATCATTTAATCATAACCATGATATTAATAATAATATTAATAACAATAACTAATATTAATAATAATAATACTAATAGTAATAAAGATAATAAAAATAATAATAATACTACCTTATAGCTTTTCCCAAAAACAGTGCCACGGACAGGGCTCGAACCTGAGACCTCTCGCTCACACATAAACACCCTTAACCATTACGCTACCCATTCATTTTTTATTTATATAACTCGATAATTTCTTTTAACACGTATCTCTAACATAACCCATTCTTGTTTCCTCGGCCCAACAGATCATAATCGCTTTTGGCCCAACAGATCATAACTGTTTTCGGCCCAAACAGATTATAATCAGATCATAACTGCCCATATATAAATTAATGGCCCAATAGCATTTATCGTGGGTTTGGGTCTGGCATCGAACGGCAGCAGGAGTATAAAAAAATATACGGTCATCTTCAACATCTTGGGTTTCATGTTTACTACATCATCATCAATAACATCATCGTTGTCATCACTCATCTTCACGATCATCATCGTAGTAGCAGATCGTCATCATCCATCATCATCTTCATCATCGTAAATAATCATAGTTACCATCATCATTATCTTCGTTATATCGTAACAAACAATAATATAGCAGTAGTAGAAATCGACAGAGATTATCAATATCATAATCGTATTATCTTATTCATCTTTAACATCATCGTTGTAATATCTTCACTGCCATTGTTATATTATCTCGTTGTTGCAGGTTTTAGTAATGAAACTAGGAGCAGCAGTAAGAAGGATGTTTGGTTTGGTTGTCGAATAGAAACGCAGTAGCAGAAAAATGTTTGAGTGGGTTGATCGTAACAGTATTACCGGTTGGTTTTGGTTTTTGTAGTCAACAAGAAAAAAGAAAGATATAAATAAAAGAAACAGTTAGCATGTTGAAGGGTTGTGTGGTGTTCGAGTCTTGGTTGTAACCAGCGACAGAAAAATAGTAAGAAACATATGGTGCAGGTGTTCATTGTTTGAACAAGATGATGAACAGTAGCAACAAGTGGGTTACGTTTGTGTTGGTGATTTAGCATGACAACCTGCATCAAGAAACAAGAGGGGTTGATGGTGGCGGGATGAAGGTGATCATAGAGTGGTTTGTCATGGTGGTCGACACAGAAATATGAGACGGTTAAATAGTAGCAACGGTTTACGAAAGTGATGATGAATAGTAGTGGGTATTCAATAATGGTAGGTTTTGGTGATGGTTTATGGGGTGTTTAAACAGAAGGTGGTGAGTTCTCGCTTATATACAGAAACGAAACAATGGATAATGGATGGTGGTTTCCGAATGGTTTCATGGTGTGTTCACGATGGAACTAAAAGAAAAGAAAAATAATACCGAAGGTGGTTTGGTGGCGAAAAGCTTATGGTGGTGGCGGTGCCTTTGTGTTGGAGACGGTGGTGATCAAGGTAGAGCTGAGGGTTGGTTCACGAAACAATGTAAGAAGAAGATGGTCCGTTCTTGATTGATATATAAATTGCTATGTGAAATATACATATAAGTTATGTATATATAGAATAGAGATATTTTAGATATAGATTTTGATAGATGGCAGACAAAAGAAAAACATATTTTAATAATTAATATATAATAATAAATCATAAATCAATTTCATAAGAATTGAATCGTGATCAAACAGTACAGTAGTTGGAATTCTTGGTTTATTCTACCGACAATTTTCACGGGCTATTATTTCGTAGTCCGTTGTTAAATCAGGGGCGAATAAAAAGTACTCAGATAAATTTTATATTTTTAAATTAGATATATTTATTTATTTTGATCATTATGGTATAAAATTCGATCATTAACTATTAAATAAAAATTACATCAACTGTCCCTCTCATTTATGGGTGAAATATAAAAGGTGTTAAAACTTAACAAATAGTTCCTAAATACATTTTTAATAAGCCTAAAATTTATAGAGCTCATTTTCGTATCACCGTTTATTTTAAAATTACATAAGTTTGAATTTAACTTGCTTAATATCAATCAAAATATCAAACGAGTATTACAATCATTTAATATTTATTTTTAATATACTTTATTTATATAGATGTGTTTGTAAATAATAATTATCATAATATCATATTATTATTCTATTTTACATAATTAATTTTAATAACAACAACATATAATATTTCAAATTATATTTTCAATTATTATATATATATATATATATATATATATATATATATATATATATATATATATATATATATATATATATATATATATATACACACACACACACATATCTATTTACAATTAATTGTTCGTGAATCGTCGGAACTGGTCGAAGGTCAAATGATTTCATAAAATAGTTTAAAATTTTTGAAATTCAATTTAGTAGACTTTGCTTATCATGTCGAAACCATATAAAGATTAAGTTTAAATTTGGTCGAAAATTTTCGGGTCGTCACAATAATAATAATAATATAATAATGATAATAAATATAATATTAATATGTTACTATGCATGGTTATTGAAATTGTCCCATTTAATATAGCAACTAATTTATTATTTACTCTTTCTAACAACTATTATTAATCAAAATAAAAAATAACTCATGTAATGAAGGGCACAATAGTCAATTCAAAAATTTATCTTAGATTCAACAAACGATTAAACCAGACAATTTTTGTGGGATGGCAACGGCTAACTAATTTTTTTTTTTTTTGTCACCTAACGGCTAATTATTATTTTTAGGCGACTATTATTCAGATAAACAGTTTTAGAGTATATTAGCATCAACCTTAAAGTTTTAAGTAGTTAGACCACCCCTTATCGTTAGTTACCCGTTCGTTACCCGCACATTACCCGTCATTACCAGTAACTAACCATAGGCACGGGCTCATTACCCGCTTTAGTTACCCGCATTCACCATGAATTTAACGGAAGTTTTAAGTTTAGTTATAGGAATTGTGGGTCCAGTGGCTTTTTATTGTTGGACTTGATGCTTTATTGCTTGTACGTTGTATATTAAGAGGAGTACTGTTTTAGCCATTATAGGGAGTGTTTAATTATGAGTTAGTTATAGGATATTGGTGTTGATGTGGCGCTGATGTGGAAGATTAAGAGGATGAATAGTTTAGTTACGATAGGGAGTGACCTTAGAAAAGTCGTTTAATCATGAAATGATAGATGAGTAAGAGGAAAAGGAAAAGGATGATTTTGAAAGTATTTTGCTAGATCGTTTTTGGGCTTGTTAATAAAATATAGGTTCAATTGAGTCATCTTCAATCTTATTTGGACTAACAGTTTAAAACCCAATATTTTTAGCTATTATTCTAAACATGGGCCCAAAAAACGATTTCCTTAACATTGTAAAACCCACACCATTTGTTTTCTTGATTCAACCGATTTTAGATCTTATAAAATTTAGTTTATGCAGATTATTAATTTTATATAATATATACCAAACAAACTGTAACATTTCTTTTCTCTATAAACTAAATTCCACCCATGTTTTGGTCGTGGCCTCAAGGGCAAAACGACACCCAGAATGGCACCCGCGGGTCGTGGGCGCGGATCCACTGCATCCGTCACTCGCACCCGCGGATTTTTTAAAATCCATTAATCCGCGGATCTTGGTTAACAGATTTATTTTTAGATCCATAACCCGTATTCACGGATATTCGCGGGTCACGGGTTTACCCGCGGATCTTATTCATGAAGTATATATAAATTAAAATATTCAAAAATAAATATCATTACGTAATTCAAAGTGACATAAAAAACCTCATCCAATAATATATTCATGTTTATGATATAATAAAATGAGAAAATATATAATATTAGTTATACTTTTCTTACTAATATATGCGAAGTTAGAATGTTTAAAATTAACAATTAAAATTGAGTTGCTAAAACTAATCATAAAGTACGTTGACGAATTACTAGAGTTATTTTCACTCATTTAGAACGGGTATATCCGCGGATTATTCAAAAGGGTATTATGGATTTTCGGATCGGATTTTACCCGCAACGGATCTATTACATCCATCACCCACCCGCGACCCGTCTGCGGGTACAAAATTACATCCATCGCCCACCCGCGAGTAAAGATTTTGGATTTTATCCACCCATCACGGGCGCGGGTATCCGCGGATCTCGGATTTTTTTAGATCCATTGCCATCCCTACCAACCCCACCCCCTTTCACACTAACATTTTTCATTCTTCCCCCCTCAACTACAGCCAACTTACAAAAAAAACACTAAACTTCAGGGAAGTAAAATATAATTTCTCTTACTTAAAATAAAAACTCCACCCACACACTTCGACACCCCGTATCTTCCTACTCGTCGTGAGTTAAATTCCGCCGACCACACCGTTAAACTCGAAATATTCTTATGAACAAAACGAAACTAACTACGTTTGAAACGGACAATTTAAAAAAAAAAAAAACTAAACACAACGACAGCCCGTATCTTTCCGCTCGCCACGAGTTAAATTTTCCCGACAGCACCGTTAAACTCAAAACATTTTTATGAACAAAATGAAAGTAACTACGTTCGAAACGGACACTTTTTAAAAAACGATAAACGACAGCCCGTATCTTTCTGTTCGCCGCGAGTTAAATTTTTTCAACAGCACCGTTACACTCGAAAAAAAATTATGAACAAAATGAAACTAACTACGTTTGAAACGGACACTTCGTTTTGGTCATTTGTTGTGAAAATATAGTATATTCATTTAAACTTGCCTGAATAGAAACTGATTTAGATTTCATTAGCTTGGTTATGGCTGGAAGAATAGTACATACATACATGTCTGACTTAAGTTGGCTGCAAGTTATAAATCTTTGATAAGATGTTAGAATAAAAATGAAAGGCTAACGGTTTTTGTATTTATGTAATAAAAACGATAACAAATGTTACGTATCGATACATAGCAATTTTTTCAACTTTTAGTCAGATAAACGACATCCAAAAACAACCGCTGCATCGTCGCGGTCCATACATTTTCTAGTATTAAAATAATTCTATAGCATTCTATTGTCGTTTCATTATCGTTTTATTTTACAAAATGAAAGGTGGAGGAAGGGAGTATATAAACAAAAATAAAACGAACAAAACGACATATTTTGGCGAGCCTTTTAAGTATATATGAATAATATTTAATACTTGTTACGATTTTATTAAAACTTTTAAACAATGTAAGTCAATGATAATTTATTATTGTTATTCATATATCATATATGAATTTTACTAAACATAGCCGTAAACCCTTAGGGCTATGCTTAAGAATTTAAAACATGCATAAGTTTTTTGTATATTTTTAAAAACCACCTCAAGTAAGACTACTCTCAACGGCATCGCCGTTGGAGCTTCTTTGGAGCTTCCTTCTAACGGCTCCATTGCTAGCTAGTGTCTTTGGAGCTTCGTTGGAAAACCGTGGTACACAAAGTCATTGGATAGAATATTTGAAGACGGAGCCCAAGTACATTACTGATAAAAAGTGGTACATTGTATTGATTAATTAATTTTGGTGGATCCATTTTATGGTGGGTATGTCATGAATATTAAAGAGTGTGATGGGTTAACTGATAGAAAAAAGTTGCTAAGTGGCGTTGATGTGGCACAATGTGATTGTATGACGGGTGTTATGGTTGAGAGTAGTCTAACTACTCCATTACTTCTAATGTACTATCATTAAAGTCTGAAAATTTCTCTTAAGTATAGCTCCAAGAGCTAACATTAGAAAATCATCATATATATATATATATATATATATATATATATATATATATATATATATATATATATATATATATATAATACTAAATCTCACAAAATTTCTATTGTTTTGTCTCAAGTGTGGGAACCAAAACACCCGGTATCAACACGCGCTAAAATCGACTCTCTCCAGCACGAGCTTGTTACATAATCTATCCCAACCCAACTAACCCATTTTGGTTTAATGCATACTCAAACTCAAGCTAAACACAGCAGATCAAAATCAAACAAAAAATGATGAATATGTAAAACAAAGAAATCAAAATTCACATTACAACGCCAAATTATCGAAGTACTTATTCGTCACGGCTACATAGCTTCAACGAAACCAAAAATAACATAATATGTATTGAAATATTGATAACAGGTATAGACTATCATCATTTTACACTCATGCGAAAGTGTTATTATTCAAAAGTTTTTTAATTATCGCCGAAAGTGCAGGAGCACTCACCCCACTTTCATCACCAACAAAGCAAGATTTACCTTCTTCAGCAGCTTTACATAGTTTAGGATCCAACGGGACTTTACCAAGAAACGGGACCCCCATCTCGACGCACATTCTCGCCGCACCTCCACCGCTACTATCAAACACCTCACTACACGCTAACAAATCCAACAATTCTGGTGCTTTTTCTTTCATAACCGACATAGCCCAATCTGTAACGTCTTCTTGTTCTTCCCCAATCTTGGATGGTTTCATATACTTGAAATCAGAAACGGGTTGACATAACCCGCTCATATTCTCAACAACCCCAAGAACTTGAATCCCAACTTTCTTACAGAAACTAACCTCTTTCCTAACATCTATTAACGAAACTTGTTGTGGGGTCGTTACTATAATCGCACCATCGATCCCTGTTTCTTTAAGAAACTGGACGATCGAGATGTGCTCATCTGATGTCCCGGGTGGAGCATCAACAACTAGAAAATCAATCTCACCCCAATAAACGTCTTTTAGAAACTGTTTTATGATCCCGTTTTTACGTGGACCCCGCCAGATGACGGCGTCATCAGGGTCAGGAAGCATGAACCCGATTGACATGACTCCAATGGAGTCGACATAAACAGGTGACCAACCTAGGTTGCTTTGGTGAATCTCTTGGCCTTCTAACCCGAGCATTTTTGGGATGCTGGGCCCACAAATGTCGATGTCGAGTAGACCTACTTGATGATCCATTGCAGCTAGGGCGAATGAGAGCTGGGCTGAAAATGTGCTCTTGCCAACACCACCTTTACCAGATAGAATCAGTATTTTATGCTTTACTGTACCCATTCTTTCTGCAATTGCTACCAAATCTGCACGAAGAGAAAATGATTCTATGGAAGTAAGAATAAAGTGAATATCGTTCATACGTAAAGAAACGAACCCGAAAGTACATAGCAAGCAAACAGTAGATATTATATTATTAACAGTTGAGTAAATCCATAATCTTTAAGTAAACAAGGTACCTTTTAAACCTACATCAATTCTATTTCTATGAGCTCATTATTTCAAACAGGAATACACAGAAAACAGGGGAAGTGCCGAAGTGTCCAAATAGGTTTTTCGGTTAAAATACTGTTATTTGAAACAAATTTTGTCAAACTCTCACAATTTGATCAAACTTTCTTACTACATAAAACAAACACTTCTTTTCAAATAACACAAACAAACACTCAGACAGGTACAAAATGCTGGTTTATACCAAATGAGAAACTTATGTGTTTTACTTGAAGAAATAGCAGATTTAAGCAACACTTTCTTGAATAACAAATATTTTGGAACCAAACAGATAATCAAAGTGTAAAAACACCGAAGCATAGTAACCAATATAAAGAATTCACCACTTATAAAGATAAGAGCAAAGACACTAAATCAGATATAAAGAACACACTACAATGGATCACTGTGTAACTGATAAAGTTTCCACCGTAATTATTGATAAAGGAAATAAAGATTCAAAAATTTCACCACAATAGTTAATAAAAGCAAAGCCACCGCATATATCAATGAAGAAATCACTCCTAAACATATTTTTATAAGAGAATATGATCCATTCAATATCATTCAATAATCAAGTTTGATTTTTTCATTACTAGATCTATCTATGTATAGAGAAACGCTAACAATTCACTCTACAAAACATGAAAAAAGAGAAAGTAAACGAAATGGGACAAATAATAACAAACTAGCCAACTTCACTTGAACACTGAAGTAATGTGATCCCCGAGCCCTCAAAGCCGACTCCAAACACACTTTCAAAGTGGGGAAAAAATGGTAACATAGTCATTGGTTGACCAAATTCGTGTATCACAGATTTAGTGATATCATGCTGATTAGTCTCATCAACCATTTATGTTATTTCAGTTAAATCAGCTAGCACACCCGCATCAAAAACACATTGTACAAGTTTATTATTACTACAATTCAGAAGACGATGAGTTTTCTTCCTTTCTCATGTATACCGTCTCTCCTATCTTATGGTTTTTATTTTCGTTGGTTTTCTAGAGAAAAAAAATTTAATTATTTTTTTAGATATTGAAGATTAAAAACTAATAAAACTTTTCTCCAACTTAACATACCTTGATATTTGCTATTGCTGATATCATTATACTCTAATCAGTCTGCAGATTTTATTATGTCTTATGTTATCGCGCCGGTTTGTTTTTGTGAAGACATAAGATAAAATAATGTTTTCATTTGTCTGCAAACTCAACTCAGACATAGAAATATGTTTCTAATATAAGCTACTTCTAGGGCTTATATCAATTATAATACCATAACATAATCTTAACTCTGTTAACTAATATAAGCTACTTCCACAGCAAAGTTTCACAATATTATAACTTCTAATTTCGTACAAGTTGAACAATTTCTAGGGCTTTTTTTATTTCATAAATATGCAGCTATAGATATAAAAAACCTTATAGATATATATAAAAAAAAACCTGGATCGGGGCCTTTAGGAGCAGAAGCACAAGCTTCTTGATTAGGGCAGCCTGCACATGCATCTGATTTCCCTGCATCTTCTGATTCTGTCCCCGGGCAATCTGATTATTAATCAAAATTAACTCAATCAAACTGTTATCCCAAAATCAATCAAAATTCTAACTTAATTAAATACTCAAATTGATTGATTGATTGATTGAACAAGAGTAAATAGTCATACGTTCATTGGCGTTATCCGGGACATCTTTGTGGTTTCCGTTTTCCATGTCGCTGACTCCTGAAGTATTTTGTTTTGCAAGCTATAAACGGCAGTTCAACGATATATGTTAATACAATATATGCCCTAACCGCCTTACGAGTCAACTCAACTCGTTATTTAGCTTCAGTTCTTGTATTTTCAAAAACCACCCTGAACTTTGTACTTATTACTAAAACTTTTATATTTTGTATAGTTGAGTAGAGGGAAAATATAATTTTACACAAATATACCTAAACTTTATGGGTGGATACTTCATGGCAGGGATAAAATTGTGTTTTTAATATGTAGTCAACGGGGAGTCGAACTCCTAACCTCCCCTAAAGGAAGCAGGTCATCAACCGCTGGACCACATCACAACTTCACACTACTAAGTTGATGCTTAGTAATAACTAGTGTATTCACCCTTGCGTTGCGCCGAGTTTGTGAATTACATGTACATATAGTTGTTAAGTTACGAATGCAATCATTACATAATGTTAAGAATACCTAAGTCTCCTTATGAAGTACGCAATTGATACCGCCCAGTGACAGTTTGTGACGTTGAGCAGTGGTCGTGTCAGAAGAAGTAAAACCCTAAAATCAACAATAGTAACCCTAGAAAACAAATCAGCGATGGTGACGGTAGCGAAGGTGGCGATGGTAGTGAGGGTAGTCTGGTGGAGTCGGTGGCAGCGAATAAGTAGTGGTGACGGTGGTGGTGGTGACGGTGCTGACGTCAAGATGAAAATAGTGAGAGGGGGAGAGAAGAGGAGAGCTGAGATGGGTTTGGTTTTGTGAGAGTGATGATAGTGGTAGGTGTTTTATGGTGTATAGAATAAAGAAGATGAGAAGAAAACACATAGCATATAAGCATGACAGGTGGCAGATGATGTTAAATGACGAAATTGCCCTAGGTTACTGTTCATCATTTTGGCAATTAAAAGGTATGATAATGATAATATTTTATTTATAGCCAAACAAGGTGTGCTTGGTTAAAAGGGGGAATGGAAATGGAAATGGAAATGGAAATGAAAAAAGGAATGATAATAGAAATATAATGAGTATTCCCATTACATCTTTGTTGTTTGGTTGATGCTTAGCAATAATGATAATAATTTATCGTCAAAATTATAACATTTCATAAATAAAAAACCACCTATTAACTAATAGTATTTGTTGGTCCCTTGAATAACAACAGGAGTATTGTAGATGGGGGGTGAATACAATTTATTTTAATTAACTAATCAATTAAACGCAGTTTAGTATTCAAGCATGTAATTTAAATAGAGTCAAAGGTAATTTTTCAACTGTTATTCTTTATTGATTAAATCACAAAGAATTACAACTATCCTTGGCGAAATGATAGTTGGTTGATACAGATTTACCTAAGTATAGCTATGAGGATAAACTTAAAGCTATTACACGTTTTGGACTCTAAATAAATAAACCCACACCACTAGTTGTTACAATAGTGGATACAACAATTTATAGTAGTCCTATTAACCGTGTAATGGTTCTATTGTCCACTGGTACATAGGATGTCTGTACTTGTGGGGACAACTGCATCAGAGAGCGTGCTCTCCTCTTTCCTCTTTGGTAGCTATTTGCAGGAACACCCCAATTTAGTTCGGCACCACTATTCGTTTAAACAAATAGAATGTTGTGTTCCCTAGGCATTGACAAAGTATAGCACATGTTTGCACATGCGTTAAACTTATGCATTCCCACATGGTCTTGTAAGGTCACTTGTCAGCTGCCGATACGTGTCCTTTCCTGTTCAACTTTGTCTTTGACTTCTGTTGAATAGTACAATTGATGTAGACCACTCGGGAAACCACCATGCTTGTAATGGAGCATGGCTGTCTTGTGTTATATGCTGCTTACCAGGTTTACTGGTTCTTCTTATGCTGAGTCACTTGATATTCTTGAATTGCTGAGTACTCATCATGTGCTGATTCGAAGAATACACTCTACCTTGTGCTGGTAGACTAGGCAGCATACTGAACACTTGACATAGCAACATTTGTTGTCTATACATAAACAAACTTATGCTGACTGCACATAACATTTTAGTGCAAATAAATTACAGTTTTGTCATAATTAAATCCTTAATTATTTTGGGGACTCAACAATCTCCCCCTATTTGATGATGACAAAACTTATGACCTTTAGAGAAAATACTAAAGCCAGTACTGAGGGACCTAATGAAAAATAGGCAGTAAATTTGCCCCTCTTAAGTTTGTTTTTGGGATCTTTTGCTGAGTTTGAAATGTCCCGTTCTTATTGATTAAAAATGTTCCATATTAATTGATTTCGTTGTGAGGTTTTGACCTCTATATGAGACGTTTTTCAAAGACTGCATTCATTTAAAACAAACCATAACCTTTATTTCATCAATAAAGGTTTAAAAAGCTTTACGTAGATTATCAAATAATGATAATCTAAAATATCCTGTTTACACACGACCATTACATAATGGTTTACAATACAAATATGTTACAAAAAAATAAGTTTCTTGAATGCAGTTTTTACACAATATCATACAAGCATGGACTCCAAATCTCGTCCTTATTTAAGTATGCGATAGCGGAAGCTCTTAATAATCACCTGAGAATAAACATGCTTAAAACGTCAACAAAAATGTTGGTGAGTTATAGGTTTAACCTATATATATCAAATCATAATAATAGACCACAAGATTTCATATTTCAATACACATCCCATACATAGAGATAAAAATCATTCATATGGTGAACACCTGGTAACCGACATTAACAAGATGCATATATAAGAATATCCCCATCATTCCGGGACACCCTTCGGATATGATATAAATTTCGAAGTACTAAAGCATCCTGTACTTTGGATGGGGCTTGTTGGGCCCAATAGATCTATCTTTAGGATTCGCGTCAATTAGGGTGTCTGTTCCCTAATTCTTAGATTACCAGACTTAATAAAAAGGGCATATTCGATTTCGATAATTCAACCATCTTATGTAGTTTCACGTACTTGTGTCTATTTTGTAAATCATTTATAAAACCTGCATGTATTCTCATCCCAAAAATATTAGATTTTAAAAGTGGGACTATAACTCACTTTCACAGATTTTTACTTCGTCGGGAAGTAAGACTTGGCCACTGGTTGATTCACGAACCTATAACAATATATACATATATATCAAAGTATGTTCAAAATATATTTACAACACTTTTAATATATTTTGATGTTTTAAGTTTATTAAGTCAGCTGTCCTCGTTAGTAACCTACAACTAGTTGTCCACAATTAGATGTACAAAAATAAATCGATAAATATTATCTTGAATCAATCCACGACCCAGTGTATACGTATCTCAGTATTGATCACAACTCAAACTATATATATTTTGGAATCAACCTCAACCCTGTATAGCTAACTCCAACATTCACATATAGAGTGTCTATGGTTGTTCCGAAATATATATAGATGTGTCGACATGATAGGTCGAAACATTGTATACGTGTCTATGGTATCTCAAGATTACATAATATACAATACAAGTTGATTAAGTTATGGTTGGAATAGATTTGTTACCAATTTTCACGTAGCTAAAATGAGAAAAATTATCCAATCTTATTTTACCCATAACTTCTTCATTTTAAATCCGTTTTGAGTGAATCAAATTTCTATGGTTTCATATTGAACTCTATTTTATGAATCTAAACAGAAAAAATATAGGTTTATAGTCGGAAAAATAAGTTACAAGTCGTTATTGTAAAGGTAGTCATTTCAGTCGAAAGAACGACGTCTAGATGACCATTTTAGAAAACATACTTTCACTTTGAGTTTAACCATAATTTTTGGATATAGTTTCATGTTCATAATAAAAATCATTTTCTCAGAATAACAACTTTTAAATCAAAGTTTATCATAGTTTTTAATTAACTAACCCAAAACAGCCCGCGGTGTTACTACGACGGCGTAAATCCGGTTTTACGGTGTTTTTCGTGTTTCCAGGTTTTAAATCATTAAGTTAGCATATCATATAGATATAGAACATGTGTTTAGTTGATTTTAAAAGTCAAGTTAGAAGGATTAACTTTTGTTTGCGAACAAGTTTAGAATTAACTAAACTATGTTCTAGTGATTACAAGTTTAAACCTTCGAATAAGATAGCTTTATATGTATGAATCGAATGATGTTATGAACATCATTACTACCTTAAGTTCCTTGGATAAACCTACTGGAAAAGAGAAAAATGGATCTAGCTTCAACGGATCCTTGGATGGCTCGAAGTTCTTGAAGCAGAATCATGACACGAAAACAAGTTCAAGTAAGATCATCACTTGAAATAAGATTGTTATAGTTATAGAAATTGAACCAAAGTTTGAATATAATTATTACCTTGTATTAGAATGATAACCTAATGTAAGAAAAAAATATTTCTTGAGGTTGGATGATGTAATGACCCGGAATTTTCTGACCAAATTATACTTATGAGATTAATATTTACATAAATTCAACCATACCAACATGATAAGCAATCCAAATTGTTGAGACTTGTGTTTTTGAAAAGATTTTTACACAACGTTTGACCGTCCAATATGATCGATGATATCACGAACTATATAACATACGATAATTATATGTTTGTGTATATATATGTATTTATATATATTTAACATGATCTAAGGATGGTTTAACATCTCATTGTGTACTAATGACAATGAGTTATAAGTATATTTTGAAACTACTAACTTAAGTTTTCAAAACGATAACTATACGTAACATTCTTTTATATATATACTTATAATCTATAATGCTTATACATGTATCGTATATATAATGTATTTAATCACTTTTTAAGGACTTAAATACATAAAACAATATAAGTATATTCACAAAAGATAGCTATATTTGAATTCTCGTTCTGTTTCCTCAAGATTTCTATACGTATATCTAGGGTATATGTACCCGTATCATACCCAGCTTCTATACGTATTTACTATTGGTATATACACATCAAATCAGCATCCTAATCAACATTATTACTACCCTAAATATGAGGTAACTAGGATTTGTCAAGTAGTATGAATTATTAGTAAGAAAACAAAATTAGGAATCCTTTTCTTTCTTTATAAACTAAAAACGTTTTTATAAATGAACACCATTTCTTCACTCTATTTTCTCATACCTACACCCTCATTTCTCTCTAAAAATACTCCTAACTTCATACTTGATCATCTCCAAGCATTTTCCCCATCATTTAGCTTCAATTACAAGCCTTAAACACCATAAGAAAACTCTTTCAAGAACATATCAAAATAACCACCCATTTGAAGAAGTTTACTTCCAACCTTTTGATCTAACTCCACCACTCTTTGATTACAAGATTATTTCCTATATTTTTCAGTAACTTTGTCCAAGTAACTTGAGGTATTAACCTTGTTCATAATCTTATTCAATTCATATTCATATAGCTATCTTATTTTGTGGTATAAAATTTTAACAACAAGAACATAGTTTGAATGATTTCAAACTTGTTCGCAAACTAAATAGATCCTTCTAACTTGACTTTTAAAACACTTCAAGACCTGTAATATATCATAATGATATGCTAACCTAACAAGATATAACTTGGTTTTACAAAGAACATCTTAAAACTGAATCTACGTCGTCGGAGTGCAACCGGGGGCTGTTTTGGGTTGGATAATTAAAAACCATCTTGAACTTTGAATTGGAAATTCATGTTCTAGAAAAATGATATTTCTTATGAATATGTTAACTCATAAAAATTTCATGGTTTAACTCAAAGTGTAAGTATTTTTAGAAAAATGATCATTAAATGTTGTTTTTATGATGGAAAATGATCACTTTCATAAGTTTCACCAAAGTTTGACCTATAACCTATCATTTTGAATATAAACTAAGGTATTTTCAGTTCATATTCTTAAAATTTGACTCGATCCAAGGAAGTGTCAGGTTGAACCAACAAAAACGGAGTTGTAATGAAGAAACTACGACTAAAACAAGATTGGGTATCCGAAGCTAGTTTAGCTACGAAAATATTTGGAGAAAAAGTAAATTAATCATATATTTTCTAATTAATATGATATTTTATATATAATTACTTACGATTTAATTTTATATATTTCAGGACCACCCGTAAACAACACGAGAAGATTAATCATAAGACCTCATGATTGTACGCAACACGTCATTTGACAACACGGTACTTTATGTACGCAACACGTCATTTGACAACATGGTACCATGGGTCGAGATTAATTCTGATCAATACGAATACAATGGGGTCTTTATTTATTTTATTTAAGCAACTAATTGTGGACCACTAACATCGGTCTGCTAACCACGGACTAAGAAAATATTAGAAGTATTAAAAGTATATATATATATATATATATATATATATATATATATATATATATATATATATATATATATATATATATATATATATATATATATATATATATATATATATATATGTAACGATTACTTAAAAAGAAAATATGTTGGTATATTATATATATGGTTAGGTTCGTGATATCTATCGGAGACCAAGTCGAATTAAATACCTTCAAGGCAAAAGTGAGTTTCATTTGCTCCCTTTTTAATTGCTTTTGCAATATATATTTTTGGGCTGAGGATACATGCGCTGCTTTATAAATGTTTACAAAATAGATACAAGTACTTAAAAATATATTCTACGTTGAGTTGTACCACTGGCATATTTCCCTGTAGCTTGGTAACTACTATTTACATGGGTATTGTAAACGCGAATCCTGTTGATAGATCTATCGGGCCTGACAACCCCAACCGGACTGGACGACCAGTATTCAACGGTTGCACAGTACTTCGTTTTGGTGACTACACTTGGTACGGTGTAGTGAGATTTCATAATAAAGGGAATATGCGACGTTGATTAAATGTTAAGTATGGTTACCAAGTGCTCAATCACTTAGAATGCTTTACATACACTTGCGAGTGTATTATGTTTATGATTATGAAATCTTGTGGTCTATTAACATATTGAAATGATTGTTATGATAAACCTATGAACTCACCAACCTTTTGGTTGACACTTTAAAGCATGTTTATTCTCAGGTACGAATTAAGTCTTCCGCTGTGCATTTGCTCAATATAAGGACATTACTTGGAGCCGATCATCGCAATGGGACCAAATGTTGATGACTTCGTCCAGGTAGATTAGGACGGGTCCTTTCAGTTGGTATCAGAGCGGTGGTCGTAGCGAACCAGGTCTTGCATTAGTGTGTCTAACTAGTAGTTGTTAGGATGCATTAATGAGTCTGGACTTCGACCGTGTCTACATGTCAAAAGTTTTGCTTATCATTTCTAGTCGGAAATCATCTACTTATCATCCTTAGGAAATTACCTGCTTATCATTCATAAGTCTAGACACGTTTTACTGAATTTACTGCATTGATAGTGTATAGACGAATTCTTATCTTAGCATATCTGTTATTGCGAACTTTGACTGATATCTTTTCAAAGATTCTCCGTAATTTACGGGATTTTGGTATTATATATACATATGTAAATTATGTATTGAAGAGTACCAAATCTAACTCCTATAATCTATTCCATACCAAAAATTCATTTTCCCCATTATACAAGATGGATTCCGCATCTAGTTCGAATTCTTCAGATTCCGACAGTTATGCCGATATGGATTTCCATTCGGGCTCCGAAAGCAGCGTCACCGGAATAGATCAACCAATTTCCCATCATCTATTCTGGATGAATTGGGGATGGGTTCGTAATATACTAAATCACTGGAGACAAGAAGAAGGTGATCCATTCCATCCACCAAATTGCCCTCTTGGCGATGAACCTGAAGCACTTACCGGCGAACCTATTCGAAACACCATTTTCTCTCTCATTTCTAGACTATCTCATCACGATTATATACTATCCCATATTACAAATCTTGTTCATTCGCTCGCTCCAACCGCCAATCATCCCGGTGTACTAGCAGAAGTTAACGAACTTCGCGCTCGCGTGACGGCTTTGGAGAACATGGTGCGAAAGTTGCAAACACCAGCACCAGCAGCATAATCAGCACCACCATCAATAACATCAACAATACCATCATCACCACTAACAAACAACATCCGCATCACACGTCTCGACATCATAATCTGTCCCACAAACATCAACATCATACGCACCATAGATACCAAGGAGTACCAACAATAATGAACGATGAAGTATTGATCCATAACTTCATTGATATTCTGCGAAGAATATGTGGTTTCAAAAAGTTTTAGAGATTACTTATTCTAGCTCAAACCGAAAAGCAAATGAGATTAATATCATATTAACTCATTAAATTCATGATTTCATCTGAAGAAAATATATATGTATATATGTTTTCATAAAGATTGTAATTAAAAGTTCTTTTGTACAAAATATTAATGGTGAAAATTTTTTTTAACGGGTAGGTAATACCTGAGGAATAATTAGATTTCATCTTAATAAGTTACATTGTACATTCGTCGAAACTGATTCAACAGTCATTTACTATCCTACTTACAACCACCGATATACGTATCCGTTCACCACAGAATAACCATTTTCATTCAATTTCATATTTGGATTTTGACTTCCCAGAATCCAACAAGTGGCATATGAAGAAAACATATGACAAAATAAAATCTGTTAGAAACAAACAAATTAACTATGAAAATTTTTGTTAAGAATCCACGCTAACTGTTCTAGCTAACTGTTCTTAGCTAACTGCTTACATTTTATTTATCGCAGTTTATTTATCGCAATTTAATTATCGCACTTTTATTTATCGTCATTTAATTTCTGTAATTATTTTACGCACTTTAAATATCGGGACACGTATACAATGTTTTGACATATCATATCGATGCATCTATATATATTATTTGGAATCACCATAGACACTCTATATGCAGTAATGATCGAGTTCTCTATACAGGGTTGAGGTTGATTCTACAATAATATATATAGTTTGAGTTATGATCGAGTCTGAGACGTATACGGGTCACGACACGTATTAATTAATTCGTATATTATATATTAAACTATATATGAATTATTGGACTGTTACTGTGGACTATCGACTGTGGACTAATGACATTGGACAATTTAAATGAATTAAAATATTGATTATAACATATGAAACTAAACATTTCTTCAAGATTGCCACTTGATTTCATCTTAAACCTCATTGTATCTCGACGATTACAATCAGCCTTCAAATCTATCATGATTCTTAAAAACACCTCAATCGAGAGGATAAACCAACCGCACTTCATCTACGGAAGAAAAGATTGATGCATATAGTTATGCACCTGAAAAACCCTCGGAAACTGAGTAAACGTTTGACACGTATCTGTTCTAGTTCCTTTGACATTGTTATTACCGAAGATCGTTTTGCAATCCCTTTCCAAAGTAGCTAATTTTGTCACAGCTCCAGCAAGTCAACTCCGACTTTTCATTCGAAACAACTTTATTATAACCGCGATATATATGCGTACTCTTTATTGTTACTGGGGAACCTTTTATATTCCACAATATTACCATCAGCGATTAATCATTCTAAAAACACAATTCTCCTGAAACTACCTCGATTTGATAACCGATGACCCAGATCAGTTAACTTTGAAAATGCTGACGAAGCAGCATGTTGTAGATGATCTTAATGGCCTAAAGTTTGATGATAAAGAAAGGAGTGTTAGGAACGCTCGATAGAAAATTTAGTACCGAAAAGCGGATTATGCGAAACTATGAAGAAAGCCGTGGACAAATCACAAAGAATAAGTTTGCCTTCAAAGAATCCAAATGATTATGTGCCTGCTGAAATCGTTAGCAAACATCTTATTTCTCATTCTAAACCTTCACAGACAAATCTTCTTCATCATCCATTGATATTAGAAATTCTAAGATATTCTAGTATGTTCTATTATAAATATCCTCCATATTTCTGGCGATATTTTCACAACTATACTTATCTGAGATCATTTATCTCTCCGTAATATCTGCAACATAAAAGAAACTGTGTTAGTTTCTAAATTCTGAAACCTTCGAGTTTAAAATATGAATGTTTTGAAGTAGTGTTGGGAACTGAAGCATGGATTAGTATAATATAATGACACTTGATCAACGTCATTATATTACAGTAAGTCATGCTGAGTTTCTAATGAAGCATGATGATTCACAGTACCGTCATCATGTGCCATTTACACGACTCTTACATTCTATCTAATCTCTAAACATATCAAGAGAATATTTTTCTGGATGACTCGGTCTTCTCCAGGGTATTCTGGTAATTTAACAAATCAAAATCGTTCTATTACCATTTTCTTCTTAGAGCATTAGCTATGTTCATTCTGAATTTCATATCTACAAATTCCGGACCATTACTCGCTTGACTCGAAGTCGGGAAGAGAAAACGAAAGCATGAAGCTCTGAAAAATAATGAAGAATATAAACTCCGATAATAACCCCGAAATTACAAACCGTGTATATCGATGCAGATAGCAATATAGAGACACGGGAGAATTAGAAACACTATAAACACAAGAGTATAGTAGAAGTAAATAGATTCTTCTGGTGGTAGATAAAAAAGAAGAATGACAGATATAAAAGTTAGGAGTATATCAAGAATCAGGACTGGATGGAGCATATTGATGAATGCTTTAAAGTAAGAATCAAGGGAGAAAGAATAGAAGGTGTGAGTCGTGGAAAATAAGAAAATGAAGGGGTGAATTTATAGTGAAATATCCGACAGAGCAATCGAAACAGATTATTGCATATAATCAAAGAAGATCCTGATTTCTTTAATCACCAAATAACCAAATCTTATTACGTAAGATTCTCTTTAAATTCCTTAAATCCCGGAAATCAATCATAACTACGTCATCGGTTAAGACGAATATATTTTACTCATCTCACTCTTTTACGATAGTCTCATTTATATTCTTCGCATAATCGAATCGTTTTATCTACATTACTCAATGATGATAAAACTCCATTATCACCTTATATTTGTCATGAAAACCTTCTTATTGTTATCCATAACAACCTCTATCAAATTTCGGGGACGAAATTTCTTTAACGGGTAGGTACTGTAATGACCCGGAATTTTCTGACCAAATTATACTTATGAGATTAATATTTACATAAATTCAACCATACCAACATGATAAGCAATCCAAATTGTTGAGACTTGTGTTTTTGAAAAGATTTTTACACAACGTTTGACCGTCCAATATGATCGATGATATCACGAACTATATAACATACGATAATTATATGTTTGTGTATATATATGTATTTATATATATTTAACATGATCTAAGGATGGTTTAACATCTCATTGTGTACTAATGACAATGAGTTATAAGTATATTTTGAAACTACTAACTTAAGTTTTCAAAACGATAACTATACGTAACATTCTTTTATATATATACTTATAATCTATAATGCTTATACATGTATCGTATATATAATGTATTTAATCACTTTTTAAGGACTTAAATACATAAAACAATATAAGTATATTCACAAAAGATAGCTATATTTGAATTCTCGTTCTGTTTCCTCAAGATTTCTATACGTATATCTAGGGTATATGTACCCGTATCATACCCAGCTTCTATACGTATTTACTATTGGTATATACACATCAAATCAGCATCCTAATCAACATTATTACTACCCTAAATATGAGGTAACTAGGATTTGTCAAGTAGTATGAATTATTAGTAAGAAAACAAAATTAGGAATCCTTTTCTTTCTTTATAAACTAAAAACGTTTTTATAAATGAACACCATTTCTTCACTCTATTTTCTCATACCTACACCCTCATTTCTCTCTAAAAATACTCCTAACTTCATACTTGATCATCTCCAAGAATTTTCCCCATCATTTAGCTTCAATTACAAGCCTTAAACACCATAAGAAAACTCTTTCAAGAACATATCAAAATAACCACCCATTTGAAGAAGTTTACTTCCAACCTTTTGATCTAACTCCACCACTCTTTGATTACAAGATTATTTCCTATATTTTTCAGTAACTTTGTCCAAGTAACTTGAGGTATTAACCTTGTTCATAATCTTATTCAATTCATATTCATATAGCTATCTTATTTTGTGGTATAAAATTTTAACAACAAGAACATAGTTTGAATGATTTCAAACTTGTTCGCAAACTAAATAGATCCTTCTAACTTGACTTTTAAAACACTTCAAGACCTGTAATATATCATAATGATATGCTAACCTAACAAGATATAACTTGGTTTTACAAAGAACATCTTAAAACTGAATCTACGTCGTCGGAGTGCAACCGGGGGCTGTTTTGGGTTGGATAATTAAAAACCATCTTGAACTTTGAATTGGAAATTCATGTTCTAGAAAAATGATATTTCTTATGAATATGTTAACTCATAAAAATTTCATGGTTTAACTCAAAGTGTAAGTATTTTTAGAAAAATGATCATTAAATGTTGTTTTTATGATGGAAAATGATCACTTTCATAAGTTTCACCAAAGTTTGACCTATAACCTATCATTTCGAATATAAACTAAGGTATTTTCAGTTCATATTCTTAAAATTTGACTCGATCCAAGGAAGTGTCAGGTTGAACCAACAAAAACGGAGTTGTAATGAAGAAACTACGACTAAAACAAGATTGGGTATCCGAAGCTAGTTTAGCTACGAAAATATTTGGAGAAAAAGTAAATTAATCATATATTTTCTAATTAATATGATATTTTATATATAATTACTTACGATTTAATTTTATATATTTCAGGACCACCCGTAAACAACACGAGAAGATTAATCATAAGACCTCATGATTGTACGCAACACGTCATTTGACAACACGGTACTTTATGTACGCAACACGTCATTTGACAACATGGTACCATGGGTCGAGATTAATTCTGATCAATACGAATACAATGGGGTCTTTATTTATTTTATTTAAGCAACTAATTGTGGACCACTAACATCGGTCTGCTAACCACGGACTAAGAAAATATTAGAAGTATTAAAAGTATATATATATATATATATATATATATATATATATATATATATATATATATATATATATATATATATATATATATATATATATATATATATATATATATATATATATATATATATATATATATATATATATATATATATATATGTAACGATTACTTAAAAAGAAAATATGTTGGTATATTATATATATGGTTAGGTTCGTGATATCTATCGGAGACCAAGTCGAATTAAATACCTTCAAGGCAAAAGTGAGTTTCATTTGCTCCCTTTTTAATTGCTTTTGCAATATATATTTTTGGGCTGAGGATACATGCGCTGCTTTATAAATGTTTACAAAATAGATACAAGTACTTAAAAATATATTCTACGTTGAGTTGTACCACTGGCATATTTCCCTGTAGCTTGGTAACTACTATTTACATGGGTATTGTAAACGCGAATCCTGTTGATAGATCTATCGGGCCTGACAACCCCAACCGGACTGGATGACCAGTATTCAACGGTTGCACAGTACTTCGTTTTGGTGACTACACTTGGTACGGTGTAGTGAGATTTCATAATAAAGGGAATATGCGACGTTGATTAAATGTTAAGTATGGTTACCAAGTGCTCAACCACTTAGAATGCTTTACATACACTTGCGAGTGTATTATGTTTATGATTATGAAATCTTGTGGTCTATTAACATATTGAAATGATTGTTATGATAAACCTATGAACTCACCAACCTTTTGGTTGACACTTTAAAGCATGTTTATTCTCAGGTACGAATTAAGTCTTCCGCTGTGCATTTGCTCAATATAAGGACATTACTTGGAGCCGATCATCGCAATGGGACCAAATGTTGATGACTTCGTCCAGGTAGATTAGGACGGGTCCTTTCAGATGATCACCTTACAAGATTGGAAGTGAGCTAGCAAACTTGAAAGTATTCTTGATTTTATGTAACTAGAACTTGTAGAATATATGAAGAACACTTAGAACTTGAAGATAGAACTTGAGAGAGATTAATTAGATGAAGAAAATTAAAGAATGAAAGTGTTTGTAGGTGTTTTTGGTCGTTGGTGTATGGATTAGATATAAAGGATATGTAATTTTGTTTTCATGTAAATAAGTCATGAATGATTACTCATATTTTTTTAATTTTATGAGATATTTCATGCTAGTTGCCAAATGATGGTTCCCACATGTGTTAGGTGACTCACATCGGCTGCTAAGAGCTGATCATTGGAGTATATATACCAATAGTACATACATCTAAAAGATGTGTATTGTACGAGTACGAATACGGGTGCATACGAGTAGAATTGTTGATGAAACTGAACGAGGATGTAATTGTAAGCATTTTTGTTAAGTAGAAGTATTTTGATAAGTGTATTGAAGTCTTTCAAAAGTGTATAAATACATATTAAAACACTACATGTATATACATTTTAACTGAGTCGTTAAGTCATCGTTAGTCGTTACATGTAAGTGTTGTTTTGAAACCTTTAGGTTAACGATCTTGTTAAATGTTGTTAACCCAATGTTTATAATATCAAATGAGATTTTAAATTATTATATTATCATGATATTATAATGTATGAATATCTCTTAATATGATATATATATACATTAAATATCTTTACAACGATAATCGTTACATATATGTCTCGTTTAAAAATCATTAAGTTAGTAGTCTTGTTTTTACATATGTAGTTCATTGTTAATATACTTAATGATATGTTTACTTATCATAGTATCATGTTAACTATATATATATCCATATATATGTCATCATATAGTTTTTACAAGTTTTAACGTTCGTGAATCACCGGTCAACTTGGGTGGTCAATTGTCTATATGAAACATATTTCAATTAATCAAGTCTTAACAAGTTTGATTGCTTAACATGTTGGAAACATTTAATCATGTAAATATCAATCTCAATTAATATATATAAACATGGAAAAGTTCGGGTCACTACAGTACCTACCCGTTAAATAAATTTCGTCCCGAAATTTTAAGCTGTTGAAGGTGTTGACGAATCTTCTGGAAATAGATGCGGGTATTTCTTCTTCATCTGATCTTCACGCTCCCAGGTGAACTCGAGTCCTCTACGAGCATTCCATCGAACCTTAACAATTGGTATCTTGTTTTGCTTAAGTCTTTTAACCTCACGATCCATTATTTCGACGGGTTCTTCGATGAATTGAAGTTTTTCGTTGATTTGGATTTCATCTAACGGAATAGTGAGATCTTCTTTAGTAAAATATTTCTTCAAATTCGAGACGTGGAAAGTGTTATGTACAGCCGCGAGTTGTTGAGGTAACTCAAGTCGGTAAGCTACTGGTCCGACACGATCAATAATCTTGAATGGTCCAATATACCTTGGATTTAATTTCCCTCGTTTACCAAATCGAACAACGCCTTTCCAAGGTGCAACTTTAAGAATGACCATCTCTCCAATTTCAAATTCTATATCTTTTCTTTTAATGTCAGCGTAGCTCTTTTGTCGACTTTGGGCGGTTTTCAACCGTTGTTGAATTTGGATGATCTTCTCGGTAGTTTCTTGTATAATCTCCGAACCCGTAATCTGTCTATCCCCCACTTCATTCCAACAAATCGGAGACCTGCACTTTCTACCATAAAGTGCTTCAAACGGCGCCATCTCAATGCTTGAATGGTAGCTGTTGTTGTAGGAAAATTCTGCTAACGGTAGATGTCGATCCCAACTGTTTCCGAAATCAATAACACATGCTCGTAGCATGTCTTCAAGCGTTTGTATTGTCCTTTCGCTCTGCCCATGAGTTTATGGATGATAGGTAGTACTCATGTCTAGACGAGTTCCTAACGCTTGCTGTAATGTCTGCCAGAATCTTGAAATAAATCTGCCATCCCTATCAGAGATAATAGAGATTGGTATTCCATGTCTGGAGACGACTTCTTTCAAATACAGTCGTGCTAACTTCTTCATCTTGTCATCTTCTCTTATTGGCAGGAAGTGTGCTGATTTGGTGAGATGATCAACTATTACCCAAATAGTATCAAAACCACTTGCAGTCCTTGGCAATTTAGTGATGAAATCCATGGTAATGTTTTCCCATTTCCATTCCGGGATTTCGGGTTGTTGAAGTAGACCTGATGGTTTCTGATGCTCAGCTTTGACCTTAGAACACATCAAACATTCTCCTACGAATTTAGCAACATCGGCTTTCATACCCGGCCACCAAAAATGTTTCTTGAGATCCTTGTACATCTTCCCCGTTCCAGGATGTATTGAGTATCTGGTTTTATGAGCTTCTCTAAGTACCATTTCTCTCATATCTCCAAATTTTGGTACCCAAATCCTTTCAGCCCTATACCGGGTTCCGTCTTCCTGAATATTAAGATGATTCTCCGATCCTTTGGGTATTTCATCCTTTAAATTTCCCTCTTTTAAAACTCCTTGTTGCACCTCCTTTATTTGAGTAGTAAGGTTATTATGAATCATTATATTCATAGATTTTACTCGAATGGGTTCTCTGTCCTTCCTGCTCAAGGCATCGGCTACCACATTTGCCTTCCCTGGGTGGTAACGAATCTCAAAGTCGTAATCATTCAATAATTCAATCCACCTACGCTGCCTCATATTCATTTGTTTCTGATTAAATATGTGTTGAAGACTTTTGTGGTCGGTATATATAATACTTTTGACCCCATATAAGTAGTGCCTCCAAGTCTTTAATGCAAAAACAACCGCGCCTAATTCCAAATCATGCGTCGTATAATTTTGTTCGTGAATCTTCAATTGTCTAGACGCATAAGCAATCACCTTCGTTCGTTGCATTAATACACAACCGAGACCTTGCTTTGATGCGTCACAATAAATCACAAAATCATCATTCCCTTCAGGCAATGACAATATAGGTGCCGTAGTTAGCTTTTTCTTCAATAACTGAAACGCTTTCTCTTGTTCATCATTCCATTCAAATTTCTTCCCTTTATGCGTTAAGGCAGTCAAGGGTTTTGTTATTCTGGAAAAGTCTTGGATGAACCTTCTGTAGTAACCAGCTAGTCCTAAAAACTGGCATATGTGTTTCGGAGTTTTTGGGGTTTCCCACTTTTCAACAGTTTCTATCTTTGCCGGATCCACCTTAATACCTTCTTTGTTCACTATGTGACCGAGGAATTGAACTTCTTCCAACCAAAATGCACACTTTGAAAGCTTAGCGTACAATTCTTCCTTCCTCAATACTTCTAACACCTTTCTCAAATGTTCACCGTGTTCTTGGTCATTCTTTGAGTAAATAAGTATGTCATCAATGAAAACAATGACAAAATTATCAAGGTATGGTCCACACACTCGGTTCATAAGGTCCATGAACACAGCTGGTGCATTAGTTAAACCAAATGGCATGACCATAAACTCGTAATGACCGTAACGTGTTCTGAAAGCAGTCTTTGGAATATCATCTTCTTTCACCCGCATTTGATGATACCCGGAACGTAAGTCAATCTTTGAATAAACAGACGAGCCTTGTAGTTGATCAAATAAGTCGTCGATTCTCGGTAGTGGGTAGCGGTTCTTGATGGTAAGTTTGTTCAACTCTCAGTAGTCGATACACAACCTGAATGTACCATCTTTCTTCTTGACAAACAAAACAGGAGCTCCCCATGGTGATGTGCTTGGTCGAATGAAACCACGCTCTAAAAGTTCTTGTAATTGGCTTTGCAGTTCTTTCATCTCGCTGGGTGCGAGTCTGTAAGGAGCACGAGCTATTGGTGCAGCTCCTGGTACAAGATCTATTTGAAATTCAACGGATCGATGTGGGGGTAATCCCGGTAATTCTTTCGGAAATACATCGGGAAATTCTTTTGCAATGGAAACATCATTGATGCTCTTTTCTTCAGTTTGTACTTTCTCGACGTGTGCTAGAACAGCATAGCAACCTTTTCTTATTAGTTTTTGTGCCTTCAAATTACTAATAAGATGTAGCTTCATGTTTCCCTTTTCTCCGTACACCATTAAGGGTTCTCCTTCTTCTCGTACAATGCGAATTGCATTTTTATAACATACGATCTCTGCTTTCACCTTCTTCAGCCAGTCCATGCCAACTATTACATCAAAACTTCCTAACTCTACTGGTATCAAATCAATCTTAAATATTTCGCTAACCAGTTTAATTTCTCGATTCCGACATATATTATCTGCTGAAATTAATTTACCATTTGCTAATTCGAGTAAAAATTTACTATCCAAAGGCGTCAATAGACAACTTAATTTAGCACAAAAATCTCTACTCATATAGCTTCTATCCGCACCCGAATCAAATAAAACGTAAGCAGATTTATTGTCAATAAGAAACGTACCCGTAACAAGCTCCGGGTCTTCCTGTGCCTCTGCCGCATTAATATTGAAAACTCTTCCGCGGCCTTGTCCATTCGTGTTCTCCTGGTTCGGGCAATTTCTAATAATGTGGCCCGGTTTTCCACATTTATAACAAACTACATTGGCATAACTTGCTCCGACACTACTTGCTCCGCCATTACTCATTCCGACACCATTTGTTCCTTTTGTTCTATTAACCCCTGGTCCGTAGACCTCACACTTCGCCTCGCTATGACCATTTCTTTTACACTTGTTGCAAAATTTGGTGCAGAACCCCGAGTGATACTTTTCACACCTTTGGCATAGCTGCTTCTGATTGTTGTTGTTGTTGCGGTTATTATTGTTGTTGGGATGATTGTTGTAGTTGCTGTTGTTGTTGTTGTTGGGCCGTTTGTTGTAGTTGCGATTGATGTTGCGATTGTTGGGATAATTGTTGCGATTATTGTTGTAATTGCTGTTGTTGTTGTATTGGTGATTCTTATCACCGTTTTCCTCCCACTTTCTTTTGACTTGCTTCACATTGGCCTCTTCAGCAGTATGTTCTTTAATTCTTTCTTCAATCTGGTTCACTAGTTTGTGAGCCATTCTACATGCCTGTTGTATGGAGGCGGGCTCGTGTGAACTTATATCTTCTTGGATTCTTTCCGGTAATCCTTTCACAAACGCGTCGATCTTCTCTTCCTCATCTTCGAATGCTCCCGGACACAATAGGCACAATTCTGTGAATCGTCTTTCGTACGTGGTAATATCAAATCCTTGGGTTCGTAACCCTCTAAGTTCTGTCTTGAGCTTATTGACCTCGGTTCTGGGACGGTACTTCTCGTTCATCAAGTGCTTGAATGCTGACTACGGTAGTGCGTACGCATCGTCTTGTCCCACTTGCTCTAGATAGGTATTCCACCATGTTAACGCAGAACCTGTGAAGGTATGCGTAGCGTACTTCACTTTGTCCTCTTCAGTACACTTACTTATGGCAAACACCGATTCGACCTTCTCGGTCCACCGTTTCAATCCGATCGATCCTTCGGTTCCATCAAATTCCAAAGGTTTGCAGGCAGTGAATTCTTTGTAGGTGCATCCTACACAATTTCCTGTACTGCTAGATCCAAGGTTATTGTTGGTATGTAGCGCAGCCTGTACTGCGGCTATGTTTGAAGCTAGAAAAGTACGGAATTCCTCTTCATTCATATTCACGGTGTGTCGAGTAGTCGGTGCCATTTCCTTCAAAATAGTCAAATGGAACAAGTTAATCATACAGAATATTAAGAGTAGTTAAAAGTATTTCGTAGCATAATATGAACTCATTTATAAAAGCTTTTTCTTCATATTAGCGTTTTATAAGTTTAAATTCGGGTAGTACCTACCCGTTAAGTTCATACTTAGTAGCTAATATACAATTCAACTACTACAATTCTATATGAAAAACTGATTATAATAATATTTCGCGTTCAAACTTTTACACAATATTTTACAAACTTACAATACCGCTTATTTTACATATAGCATGAAATATAGCACACAATAAATTTGATACAAGATGGTTGTGAAGATAATTCTAGCTAGTACACAAGTCGTTCAGCAAAGGCAATAAAGACACGTAATTCATACGTCCAGAAACAAGTCATGCATTCTGGTTTTACTAGGATTACTTCCCATCCTTGGTCTTGTGGAACATAACCGTTATGGCCGTTGATAAGACAGCGTGTTGTAACGTCGTCAAAGGGACGAGGGTTATGTAATGTCCAACAGTCCCGTAACAATCTAAAAACCTCATTTCTTACCCCAATTACCGACTTCGTCACTTGTGGGAACGTTTTGTTTAATAGTTGTAGCCCGATGTTCTTGTTCTCACTTTGGTGAGAAGCGAACATTACTAATCCGTAAGCATAACATGCTTCTTTATGTTGCATGTTAGCCGCTTTTTCTAAATCACGAAGTCCAATATTCGGATATATTGAGTCAAAATAATTTCTTAACCCATTGCGTAAAATAGCATTTGGGTTCCCCGCAATATATGCGTCAAAGTAAACACATCGTAACTTATGGATTTCCCAATGTGATATCCCCCATCTTTCGAACGAAAGCCTTTTATAAACCAAGGCATTCTTGAAACGTTCTTCGAATGTCTTACAAACTGATCTCGCCTTAAATAGTTGTGCCGAAGAATTCTGACCGACTCTAGACAAGATTTCATCAATCATGTCTCCGGGTAGGTCTCTTAAAATATTGGGTTGTCTATCCATTTTGTGTTTTTATACTGTAAAATAGACAAGAGTTAGATTCATAAAAAAAATACTTATTAATACAAGCAATTTTTACATATATCATAAAGCATAAGCACACTATATTACATATATTACACCACACGAATACAACTATCTTATTCCGACTCGCTTGTTTCTTCTTCTTCGGTTTTGGTTCGTTTTTCCAAGTTTCTAGGGATATATGATGTTCCCCTAATACGAGCCGTCGTTTTCCACATTGGTTTAGAAAAACCTGGTGGTTTAGAGGTTCCCGGGTCATTGTTACAACTTAAGGACTTCGGGGGTTGACGATACATATAAAGTTCATCGGGGTTGGAATTAGATTTCTCTATTTTTATGACCTTTCCCTTATTATTTTCTTTTGCCTTTTTAAATTCAGTTGGAGTAATTTCTATAACATCATCAGAATTCTCGTCGGAATCCGATTCATCGGAGAATTGGTAATCCTCCCAATATTTTGCTTCCTTGGTGGAAACACCATTGGCCATAATTAACCTTGGTCGGTTGGTTGAGGATTTTCTTTTACTTAACCGTTTTATTATTTCCCCCACCGGTTCTATTTCTTCATCCGGTTCTGATTCTTCTTCCGGTTCCGATTCTTCTTCCGGTTCCGACTCTTCTTCCGGTTCCTCTTCGGGAACTTGTGAATCAGTCCACGAATCATTCCAATTTACATTTGACCCTTCATTATTATTAGGTGAGTCAATGGGACTTGTTCTAGAGGTAGACATCTATCACATAATATCAAACGCGTTAAGAGATTAATATATCACATAATATTCACATGTTAAAAATATATAGTTTCCAACAAAATTTGTTAAGCAATCATTTTTCAAGTAAACACGGTCGAAGTCCAGACTCACTAATGCATCCTAACAAACTCGATAAGACACACTAATGCAAAGTTCTGGTTCTCTAAGACCAACGCTCGGATACCAACTGAAATGTCCCGTTCTTATTGATTAAAAACGTTCCATATTAATTGATTTCGTTGCGAGGTTTTGACCTCTATATGAGACGTTTTTCAAAGACTGCATTCATTTTAAAACAAACCATAACCTTTATTTCATCAATAAAGGTTTAAAAAGCTTTACGTAGATTATCAAATAATGATAATCTAAAATATCCTGTTTACACACGACCATTACATAATGGTTTACAATACAAATATGTTACAAAAAAATAAGTCTCTTGAATGCAGTTTTTACACAATATCATACAAGCATGGACTCCAAATCTCGTCCTTATTTAAGTATGCGATAGCGGAAGCTCTTAATAATCACCTGAGAATAAACATGCTTAAAACGTCAACAAAAATGTTGGTGAGTTATAGGTTTAACCTATATATATCAAATCATAATAATAGACCACAAGATTTCATATTTCAATACACATCCCATACATAGAGATAAAAATCATTCATATGGTGAACACCTGGTAACCGACATTAACAAGATGCATATATAAGAATATCCCCATCATTCCGGGACACCCTTCGGATATGATATAAATTTTGAAGTACTAAAGCATCCTGTACTTTGGATGGGGCTTGTTGGGCCCAATAGATCTATCTTTAGGATTCGCGTCAATTAGGGTGTCTGTTCCCTAATTCTTAGATTACCAGACTTAATAAAAAGGGGCATATTCGATTTCGATAATTCAACTATAGAATGTAGTTTCACGTACTTGTGTCTATTTTGTAAATCATTTATAAAACCTGCATGTATTCTCATCCCAAAAATATTAGATTTTAAAAGTGGGACTATAACTCACTTTCACAGATTTTTACTTCGTCGGGAAGTAAGACTTGGCCACTGGTTGATTCACGAACCTATAACAATATATACATATATATCAAAGTATGTTCAAAATATATTTACAACACTTTTAATATATTTTGATGTTTTAAGTTTATTAAGTCAGCTGTCCTCGTTAGTAACCTACAACTAGTTGTCCACAGTTAGATGTACAGAAATAAATCGATAAATATTATCTTGAATCAATCCACGACCCAGTGTATACGTATCTCAGTATTGATCACAACTCAAACTATATATATTTTGGAATCAACCTCAACCCTGTATAGCTAACTCCAACATTCACATATAGAGTGTCTATGGTTGTTCCGAAATATATATAGATGTGTCGACATGATAGGTCGAAACATTGTATACGTGTCTATGGTATCTCAAGATTACATAATATACAATACAAGTTGATTAAGTTATGGTTGGAATAGATTTGTTACCAATTTTCACGTAGCTAAAATGAGAAAAATTATCCAATCTTGTTTTACCCACAACTTCTTCATTTTAAATCCATTTTGAGTGAATCAAATTTCTATGGTTTCATATTGAACTCTATTTTATGAATCTAAACAGAAAAAGTATAGGTTTATAGTCGGAAAAATAAGTTACAAGTCGTTTTTGTAAAGGTAGTCATTTCAGTCGAAAGAACGACGTCTAGATGACCATTTTAGAAAACATACTTCCACTTTGAGTTTAACCATAATTTTTGGATATAGTTTCATGTTCATAATAAAAATCATTTTCTCAGAATAACAACTTTTAAATCAAAGTTTATCATAGTTTTTAATTAACTAACCCAAAACAGCCCGCGGTGTTACTACGACGGCGTAAATCCGGTTTTACGGTGTTTTTCGTGTTTCCAGGTTTTAAATCATTAAGTTAGCATATCATATAGATATAGAACATGTGTTTAGTTGATTTTAAAAGTTAAGTTAGAAGGATTAACTTTTGTTTGCGAACAAGTTTAGAATTAACTAAACTATGTTCTAGTGATTACAAGTTTAAACCTTCGAATAAGATAGCTTTATATGTATGAATCGAATGATGTTATGAACATCATTACTACCTTAAGTTCCTTGGATAAACCTACTGGAAAAGAGAAAAATGGATCTAGCTTCAACGGATCCTTGGATGGCTCGAAGTTCTTGAAGCAGAATCATGACACGAAAACAAGTTCAAGTAAGATCATCACTTAAAATAAGATTGTTATAGTTATAGAAATTGAACCAAAGTTTGAATATGATTATTACCTTGTATTAGAATGATAACCTACTGTAAGAAACAAAGATTTCTTGAGGTTGGATGATCACCTTACAAGATTGGAAGTGAGCTAGCAAACTTGAAAGTATTCTTGATTTTATGTAACTAGAACTTGTAGAATATATGAAGAACACTTAGAACTTGAAGATAGAACTTGAGAGAGATTAATTAGATGAAGAAAATTGAATAATGAAAGTGTTTGTAGGTGTTTTTGGTCGTTGGTGTATGGATTAGATATAAAGGATATGTAATTTTGTTTTCATGTAAATAAGTCATGAATGATTACTCATATTTTTGTAATTTTATGAGATATTTCATGCTAGTTGCCAAATGATGGTTCCCACGTATGTTAGGTGACTCACATGGGCTACTAAGAGCTGATCATTGGAGTGTATATACCAATAGTACATACATCTAAAAGCTGTGTATTGTACGAGTACGAATACGGGTGCATACGAGTAGAATTGTTGATGAAACTGAACGAGGATGTAATTGTAAGAATTTTTGTTAAGTAGAAGTATTTTGATAAGTGTATTGAAGTCTTTCAAAAGTGTATAAATACATATTAAAACACTACATGTATATACATTTTAACTGAGTCGTTAAGTCATCGTTAGTCGTTACATGTAAGTGTTGTTTTGAAACCTTTAGGTTAACGATCTTGTTAAATGTTGTTAACCCAATGTTTATAATATCAAATGAGATTTTAAATTATTATATTATCATGGTATTATCATGTATGAATATCTCTTAATATGATATATATATATACATTAAATGTCTTTACAACGATAATCGTTACATATATGTCTCGTTTAAAAATCATTAAGTTAGTAGTCTTGTTTTTACATATGTAGTTCATTGTTAATATACTTAATGATATGTTTACTTATCATAGTATCATGTTAACTATATATATATATCCATATATATGTCATCATATAGTTTTTACAAGTTTTAACGTTCGTGAATCACCGGTCAACTTGGGAGGTCAATTGTCTATATGAAACATATTTCAATTAATCAAGTCTTAACAAGTTTGATTGCTTAACATGTTGGAAACATTTAATCATGTAAATATCAATCTCAATTAATATATATAAACATGGAAAAGTTCGGGTCACTACAGAGTTATCTATATCTTATAACTTAAATATGATTTTGAAGATTAACTCATTTCATCTTCATTACAACAGAGTATATACAGTAATTATAAAGCATCATAATGAAAAATGAAGTAACAAAAGATACAATTTGAGCACTAGAATGCTATCTGTCCCTATCTTTATCCTTTTTTAGTTCATCACCAGATAACTCTTCTTCTTTCACTTTCAAGGCAGCTCAGGCTTCAGGAAACAAATAAGGCAGCTCAGCAGGGTCATAGACTGGAACATGAGGAGGTAGAATGATGGGATCTCTTCTGTGTGGGCCTTCACCAGTAGATTTCTTTCTTTTAGACTTTTGAGAGAGAACTTCTTCTACGTTTACTACTGGTGCATTCTTAAATTTTGTTGCTTTGTTGAAGAGCTCTTAGAGTTCTGGCTTCAATGTATTTTTAATACCACTTTCAGCCTTACCAATGAAGTACTCCAATATCTCCATCCATTCACTGAATTCGAAGGTTCTCAAATCAGTGTAGTCTACCCTCTCTTGAATGTTATCTTCCCTGCTAATACTGAAAGCTCTTTTTGTGCCTCTGTGCACTTTAATGATCTTGCTGGGATTTGATCTTTTGGTCAGTACATCACCATACTTGCTCCTATAATAGTGATCAGACAGCTCAATTGTTCGTTCAGTTTCTATAGGAGCAGTAGCAGGTGCTTTCTCAGCAGCTTCCAGTTCATCAAGAGCTTTATCTTGTTCCTTAACAATAGCTTTGGCTAGCTTGAGGGACTCAGCTTCTTGCTTTCTATCAGCAGCCAATTTAGCTTCTACTTCCTGAAGCCTTACCCTTTCAGCATATTCAGCATCAGCATCCTCCCTTCTTTGCCTTTCAACTTCTAAGCCTAAAAGATAATCATCGGCAGTAATATTCAGGGACTTTACTATTTCAATCATTTTCCTTCCCTCATCAGTTCTAAGGGCATCACGATACTGCCTTAGATCCATACCCAGTTACCGAGCCTCATAAAATTGAGCTTTCTCTTCATCAGTATGTAGCCTTTGACCACCGTTATTTAGATACACGCCAATTTCAATGCCATAAGTTAAGGCAGTGATGTAGAATGGCTGATCAAGAGGATGATGCAGCAATCTAACTTGGCGTATCCTTTTAGAAATAGCTGCTTGTCTTTGCTCAAGCAATTTAGGTACAATGATCTCCAGCCTGTAAGCCTCTCTTTCATCTGGATTCATCCTTAATAGATACGGCTCACCACGGGTAACTGAATCATCTTCCTAAGTTGTGTGTTTATCATGTGGTTTTGGGGAAGATGGAGGATACATGATTGATTCTGATATGCCCGAAGAACTCACTAAAAACTGATTAATACGTTCATCATGTGTTCTGTTAAAATAAGCAAGAGTCCGAGGAGAGATAGGTGATTGAACAAATAAGTGATCTCCTCTACCCCAGACTGTGAAGTCAGCAGGATCAACAGTATCATCATCTTGTTTAGCACCCAGCACAGCCGCCTTAGCTGGGTCTTCAACACTTGTTTCACCCAGCAGCACACTACTGGCTGGGTCTTCTATCACAGTACTCCTTGCTGTGTCTTCAGTACCAGCTGACTGATTAGTATCATCTGGCACAACTGCCACAGTATCTTCATCGGCTGCCTCAAATAGGGGTCCTTTCCTTAGGGGTTGGTTGTCCCTAGGAGCAGATTTCACCCTTTATTTGTCGATTGGCATGGGTTCAGCTGATGGTTCTTGTGTTGATTGAAGCGACTCATCCTAATCCATAAGGACGAATACAATAACATATATTTACATTGCGAGGTATTTGACCTCTATATGATACATTTTACAAACATTGCATTCGTTTTTAAAAGACAAAATTTTATTACAACGAAAGTTGACAGGCATGCATACCATCTCATAATATCCACCTATAAATGACATAATCTGTCATTTACTTAATAATAATCTTTATTGAATTCAACGACTTGAATGCAACGTCTTTTGAAATATGCCATGAATGACTCCAGGTAATATCTTTAAAATGATACGCTGATGCAAGCTTGCCGTTCAAAAAAAAAATCTTTAAAATGAGCAAATGCACAACGGAAGATTTCTTTCAATCTTGAGAATAAACATGCTTTAAAGTGTCAACCAAAAGGTTGGTGAGTTCATTAGTTTATCATCAATATTCATTTCCATCATTTTTAATAGACCACAAGATTTACATTTTCATTTCTCATAAATATACATCCCATACATAGAGATAAAAATCATCCATATGGTGAACACCTGGTAATCGACCTTAACAAGATGCATATAGAATATCCCCATCATTCCGGGACTCCCTTCGGACATGATAAATTCGAAGTACTAAAGCAGTTCAAATTCTCTGACTAGGGCTTGTTAGTGCCCATAGATCTATCTTTAGGATTCGCCTCAATTAGGGGCCAGTTCCCTAATTCTTAGATTACCAGACTAAAAGGGGGCATATTCGATTTCGATAATTCAACCATAGAATGTAGTTTCAATTACTTGTGTCTATTACGTCAAACATTTATAAAAGCGCATGTATTCTCAGTCCCAAAAATATATATTGCAAAAGCATTTAAAAGGGGAGCAAATGAAACTCATAATACGATATTTTGTAGTAAAAATATTCATGCGACGACACTGAATAATGCAGGGTTGGCCTCATATTCACGAACCTATATCATTTATATATATATTAACACAAATAATTGTAATTGAACAAATATATATATATTTTTAGTGATATACTTATTAAATTATATGTTATATGTATTAATTATAGTTTTATGTAACTAATTGTTATTTGGTGAAATAATAATAATAAATAAAAGTTGTATTATCTTATAATAATAATAATAGTAATAATACTTATTAATAAAAATAATTATAGTAACAATAACCATGATAATAATAATAATATTATTAATGATAATCAAGATAATGATAATAATCATGTATATTTATATTTATAATCATGATAATGATATTAATAATAATAATAATAATAATAATAATAATAATAATAATAATAATGTTAATAATAATGATGATAATAATATTAATGGTGATAATAATATTTATCTTTTAATCATAATAATGATGTGATAATAATAATATCAATAATAATAATAATAATAATAATAATAATAATAATATTAATAATAATAATAATAATAATAATAATAATAATAATAATAATAATAAAAGTAATAATAATAAGTAAATAGAAATTCTACCTCAAAGAAGTAGTCCTTCAAAAAAATGCCCAAGCCCGGGTTTGAACCCGCGACCTCCCGCTAACCCGTTAAAACCTTTAAATCAACGAACCAACGATTTGCTTTGGTATTAACCCGCATGATTAATTAGTTCGTCTTCATCAAACACTTATCATTATCATGGTCTAATATCACCCTCATTCTTATATCATAATCATCATCACAATATATCATCATCGTGACCATGTCTATTATCACCATCATAATCACTTCATCATTATCTTAATATCATCATACCATATCGTGATTAATCTCATATCAAATACATCATCATTATCATTCATATTTATTCACAGTTCACTAACATTATACCCATTGTCATTACCATATCATCATAATCATGTTATCATGAGCATATGTACCCATTTCATCATTCATATCAATTCATTTGGCCCAAAATCAACTCACAGCCCAACATAAGTTTAAATGACTATTTCTCAGTCCAGTTCTAACAACAAGGTTCACGGCCCATGTCTTATGGCTCAAGGTCGACCGAAAAAAAAATATAAACTAACAAGAACTAAAATAGGAACACAAGTGGGACAACATGTGGGATCTAATTTGTTTAAAATTTGTCGGCCAAGGAAAAAGTAATACTCCAAGTGGTTCACATCATCATCTTTTGTTTTCATCATAACACCATACATCATTATCATATCATATACTTTTTATCTTAATAGAAGAAACGGAAGAAAAACGCTGTAGTAATCAATGGTTGTTCGTGGTAATTTGGGTGACGGTTCAAGAAAACAGAAAAATATATAGCAGCTGCAACAATAGAAGCGAAATAGCATTTTTCATGGTGTTTGGGTTGGTAACCGAAGGGAGTAGCAGTATATTCAAATGAAGAAGAAAAAAAATAATATAAAAAAAATGGAGTAGCAGCGGTTTAGTTAGAAACAGAAAAACGTACAGCAGAAGGTTTTGTTTAAATCATGAACAAGTCATATTGTGAGGAAATAGATGGATAGGTGACCTCAATGGGATGTGGCAGGTGTAACTGTTGTGTCTTGGTTTGGACTGTAAATAGAAATAGAAAGATACGTGAAGCTAGGTTGTAGTAGACAACCATCCTGGTGTAGTTGTGGGTCGAACAGATATAACAAAAAAATATATAACAGTTGTAGTTGTTGTAATAGTCGATGGTATTCATTACAAAAATAGTGATAGAAGTGAGAGAGATGAAGAAGAAGGCGTCGGGTTATGGTTTAGATGAAAGTGGGATTTAATCGAATAGTAACCGGTAATAATGAGAGGATCGATCATGGTGGTTAAATGGGTTGATGATCGAATGAGTGTTCGATGATGTTATTGGCCTTGGTTAGTAGATGGTTACCGATGGGTGTATGAGAGTGATAGTCGTCAATGAAGTTGGTGATCTTAAGGTGATGATTATGGTTATGGTGTTCAGGTTGAGTCAAGAGTAGAAACCGTCGAGCATCATCAAATAATAGTAACAGTTGAGATATCACTCGATAATAGCAGTAGCCGTGAACCAGAAACAGGAGATAGCAGCTTGTAATAGTGAGCAATTCATGGTGATGATGAAGTAGTGGTTTGGGGGTTTTTTTTTTATCGAATACATTCAGAAGTTATAGCAAGTGGGTTTATATTGTGGTTTCTTCAATTTGCGGTGTATGTACATTATATAGATTAGATATTGAATAAAAGCAAAATAGAAACAACATGGTGATCCACAATATTCTCATTATAAATCACGGATGACACAAGTGGATTTGTGTCTATCATGCATATAATAATATAAGTTTTAATAGATGAAGAAAGGGAACAATTAATCACAGATTCACAGTACAACTACTTTATAATTTAAGTAATCAATCATTTAAAGTGTACAGAGGATAAAGTGGAAATTAAAAACAGTAAGTTAATCACAATTTGAGTCTTGATTCATATTCGGTTAGACGTTTCAATCAAATAAAGAAAACAAAAATCAATGAAAATAAAACATGCAATTAGTTAGCCGTCACTTATTACGGACTAAATTTCGTACTCTGTTGTTAATCAGTGGCAAATAAAGGTTTCCATAAAAATCCCAAATCTTTAAATTAACTTTCTTTATTTATTTCAGTCATTATAATATAAAATTCGACCATTAATTTATTAATTAAAAATTATATCAACGGTCCCGCTCGATTCTGAGTAAAATATAAAAAGTGTTAAAATTTAATAACTAGATCCTAAATACATTTTTAGTAAGCCTAAAATTTATAGAATTCATTTTCGAATCACCGTTTATTTTAAAATCATCTAAGTTCGAATTATACTTCTCTAAATAATAATCAAAACATTCAACGAGTATTACAATCATTTAATATTTATTTTTAATATACTTTATTTATATATAGTTATGCTTTAAATAATAACTATTATAATATCTTATTTTTTATTTTATTTTACATAATTAATTTTAAATACAACAACATATAATGTTTCAAATTATTTTTCCCATTTCCATTTATATATATATGTACATATAAACACATAACTATTTACAATTAATTGTTCGTGAATCATCGAGAATGGTCAAAAGTCAAATGCATATATGAAACAGTTCAAAATTTTTGAGACTCAACATTACAGACTTTGCTTATCGTGTCGGAAACATATAAAGATCAAGTTTAAATTTGGTCAGAAATTTCCGGGTCGTCACATTGATACTGGTTCTTGTGGAGGTAGATAGGGAACAATAGCAAGATGCTCCCTCTTAACGTCATCAACATCAAGGTCTGTTATTTCTGCTGGCTGTTGTTGTGTAGCTGGCTGAGCAGAAGATGCTGGTCGAGAAGATGAGCTAGTTTCTAACATTGCATCTAGCCATTTCATGAACACGTCAGCTCTTACTCCTCCTGACCCAGTAGATTGCAGATAATCTTTCATTTCTTCAGGAGTCATTCGTTTGATCCTGTCTGCTCGCTCAGCATACAGCTTTGCCCTTTTCTTGTCATACTTAACCATGAACTTAGCATTTCTTTTACGAGCATCTCTTTTGTACTTTTTAATGCTGATTAGTTCATCATTAATATCCAACTTGTCTAGTTCTAGGCTTCTTTTATGTTCAATTCTGTGTTGTTTACGAGCAACATAAGCCTCCCATTTGGCATTAAAGGCATCATTTAAATCTTGCTATCTGTTCTGATGTCTCCAGTTTTCTTTTCATTTTCCTTTCAATCGTTTGAGAGACAACAAAAGATTCAGCAACAGCTAGCTTAGAAACACCACTGGGCTTACTGCCAGAACCAATATCATCTACTGATGTGGCAGATACACTGGGTTGAGATTCACCAACTGCCTTTACACCAGCTTCAGTATGAGCGTTGCTGGGCTTAGTGCCAGCACCTTGACCATTACCAGTCCCATCATCATCATCATCATCATCATCATCTATCCTTTGCTGTTCAGGAGCCTTTTCATGCTCATGCTCCCCCTTAGATTGTTTTCTCTTTTTGGACTTCTTTTTAGACTTCTTCTCCCCCTTTTTATCATCAGCAGGGGCAGAAGGGTGATCAGGGGAAACGTGTGCATCAAGGTCATTATCTGACTCGGGAACTGAAAACGCAAAGTTGTTCCAGTCAGCATCAGCAGGAGAAAGATGGGCACCAGGATCTACACCATATTGTCGGAGACACAGATTTAAAGCTCTAACTTCATTTCTTGCAACACCCATGGCCATTTGATTAACAGTGGCCCTAACATCTGCTTGTAGGGCAGCCATTTGTTGCATAGTCTCCACCAATTGAAGATAAGCAAAGACAGGAACCATATTAGCCATTTGCTGTTCCTGCGAATCCAACCTCCCTGTCAATACCCGATTCTCTTCATTAAGAAAAAGATTCCTTCAATTAGCAGCATCAAGATCAGTTTGAAGATGAGCAATATGATCAGCATATTCATTATGAGAGAGGATTCGCCTTTTGAGATCCTCCTCTTCTTCAAATTGTTTGACAATAGCTTCCACCGCTAGATCAGCAAAAGCACATACTTGTTTGAGCTGATTTTCAATGGTAGAAGTGGTAATCTCCCCAGCTCTGCGTATGACTTCAGTCATTCTATCAACGATAGCAGAGCGAATGGTGCTTTGTAGATCTGGTTTAACTTTGGCTAACGTCTTATAGACAGCCATAGTAGAGATGGCAGCCACCTCATCAGCACTAAAACTGTTAGTTGAGGGGCGATCACTAGCAGCTAACATAAAAGTACCTCCGTGGGGTGGTGGAGGTGGAAGGTCAGAATCTGACTCGTCACCATGATCACCATCATTTTTACCTTCACCCGAAGGTTTAGAACCACTGGTATTCTTGTCAGCATCATTATCAGCATCATCAGTTAGATCCACTGGTTTATCTTTGGAACCAGTCACATTATCATGAGTAACTGGTCCGCCCTTACCAGCACCTTTATCAGCATCACCATCGGATGTGATGACCCGGAAATTTCTGACCAAATTTAAACTTAATCTTTAACGTTTCCGACACGATAAGCAAAGTCTATGAAGTTGAATCTCAAAATTTTGAACTATTCAATTACCCTTCGATTGTTCTCAACGATTCGCGAACAATTATATGTAAATAGATACATATGCTATAACTTGAAAACGTAACAAAGTGTTATGAAAATGATACTGTGCATTAACCTTATTGGTTTGATTATCTATTTGATATTTAGATAAGTTAACTAAAACGTTTAAGATGAACTAGTAAAACACTAATTTGCTACAGTATTTTTGAATTGCTACAGTACCCGAAAAGCTACAGTGTTTTCGAAAATCACTATTTGCTACAGTAAAAAAACTTTGCTACAGTAACTTTCTATAGTAAAACACTATTTTAAAATGTATTTTATCAAATAGCGAGACGATGATTTATAGAAGTAAATGACCAAAACACTAAAATGTATAGGTTATATTTCGAGTGATATAAATTAGGGATAATTTAAGGCTATATTTTGACAAAGGTACGTGTCCCAAAATGTAAATAACAAGTTTTCTCAGCGTACGAAGGGACACTCGAAAAATCGGAACCGGGACATAAGTCGCGTAATGACGTACGACTTATCGGTGTGATGACCCGGGAATTTCCGACCAAATTTAAACATAATCTTATATGATTCCACTCGATAAGCAAAGTCTATTAAACCGAGTATCAAAATTTTTGAACTATTTACATGATTCAGTTAACCTTCGACTGTTGCCGACGATTCACGAACAAGTGTGTAGATAAATATGTATATATATATATATATATATATATATATATATATACATAAGTAATATTAAATATATTGTAATATATATATATATATATATATATATATATATATATATATATATATATATATATATATATATATATATATAAATAGATCATAAATTGTAACCTATTAAATTTGAATGCAAGTTAAGTATAATTACTATATTAATATTATAAATACTATTATAAAGATAATACCAATTATTATTATTATCATATCATATTTAAAAGTATTATCAATAATTCTTTGTATTATCAGTATTGTTAGGATTATTGTTAACTATTATTATTATTATTATATATATATATACTTATTATTATTATTTGTATTATTATAATTTATTTATTCATACTAAGATCAGATATGAAGTTGATTCGGTTAAAGATCACGATCCAAATTTTTTATCCTGTCTCTAAACATGCTATACATCTATATCAATTCACAATTTCAGATGCAATTCTGTTAGGAGTACTTATCACTTTTATTTCATTTTGTCTGCAAGAATATATTGCTGTTGACTACTTTTACTATAAAACAATCGATTTCCTCAATGATATGGAGAAAGATAAGCAATTACCTAACCTCATTACCAAATTAATAGCCACTAGTATACTTTGTTTCAACTACTACAAAACTTATCTATTTTCCTTTTCTCTCTTCCTTCGTAACAACCAAATATCATCATTACTTTTAGGTTGAATCCAAACCCGTGCGATTTCAGTTCTCCTCATAATCAGACCGATAACCATCGTCTTCGTATTAATACAATACTGCTGTAAGTTTAATTTTCTATCGACTACTACTTCTAAGCTATAAAATTTTCCGTTTTGGAGCAGACCCAAACCACCATGATCATTAAGACCATCAAAAACAACCACTAAAAATCATCACCTTCGTTTGTTGTTGCTTCTACCCGACTTCAACATGAAAAACCACCAAGCAAACTGCCATTTATTTCTGAATTTTGTCACTGTATCGTTACTACAGCTGCCACGTCTGTTTCTTTTCTGTCGAGCTCCAAACACAGACCCAAACACCACTGTTGTATGGACTGCTACGACTCGTGTATACTGTTACAGTAGCTATTCGTACTTCCGTTCCTGTTACAACTCTTGAAGAAATCATAACCAACACCATTTGAACCATCTTGTTGCCGCTGTCTTCTGCTTGCTCGAGACCACCCCAACCGCCATTTTTTTTAGTTTTCTTCTTCTTTCGTCACCAAATTAGGCTACTACATACCATATACTTTTATTATATTGAGATGAAAAGTGGTAGGGGACAACAAAAGCATGCGGGTCATGTTCAATTAACTTATATTATCACCAAATTCTTTAGTGCAAAAAGACATCTCATAACCCACCAACTTTTTGCCTAGTGCTTCGGTTTATAAACTGAAAATTTTGTTTAATCTCTAATTGGGCCGACATTTACTCATTTCTTTAGTATAGTGAGCGATTAGTAATTTTTTATATTAGGCCACTTGATATTTTAAATGACAGAGATTAGCTGTGAAAAAAAGTGATTGACATAGCAACATTTATATTCGGTGTATTAAGCTTTAAACATTGGGATTGTTTATATTAGGCCACTTGATATTTTAAATGACTCAATTAAAACTCTTAATTAAGGTAGGATAGATATTAAAGTAGAAGAATGAGCCGTAATTTAAGGAAAACGAATTTTTTTATTATTAGTAACTAGTCCCACGAATTCCTAATTGAAGTAGGGCAACATAGTCACTAGGAGTGGACGTATTTTTTTTTTATTATTTCTATTTGGCCGTGAACTTGGGTATTAGTAGTTAGGATGGTGTAAATGGTATTAATAGATTACACTTTGATGTTGGTGATAAATGGGTGTTATTGAAGAAGGAGAAACTGAAGCATGGGCTAAATAAATAATAGATTAGTATGATTTCAGAAAAACGTTGATAGTTGAGTGGTTAAAGGTGTTGAAGGGTGAGCGGGAGGTCGTGGGTTCGAGACCGGGCAATGGCATTCTATTCTTTTTGAAGCCTATTTTATGTGAGGTAGTAGTTATTTTTATTATTATTATTATTATTATTATTATTATTATTATTATTATTATTATTATTATTATTATTATTATTATTATTATTATTATTATTAAGTATTATGTATTATTATAAAAACTATTATTTTCATTATTATTATTATTATTATTAAACTTTCATCTTTATTAAAAACTACTACTATTATCATTATTTTTATTATTATTATCATTATTATCATTTTATGAATATTAATATTATCTCTATGAAAATTACTATTACTATTAATTTTATGAATAATATTATTATTATTATTATTATTATTGATACTATTATCATCATCATTATTATTAACATTAAAATAATTATTTTCAACATTTTTTTTTATCTAAAGTATACATAAAGTAAATATAGCTAAATTATTAATGAACCATATAACTTACTAAAGTAACAACTAATAATAATAAATAAATAAATTGTTCGATTACGATTATGTGTATTAATATATATACCTGATATAGGTTCGTGAATCCGAGGTCAACCCTACACTTGTTAAATGATGTCATATGTATTTTTACTACAAAATACAGTATGGTGAGTTCATTTGCTCCCTTTTACTCTTTACGTTTTTAGGCTGAGAATACATACAAATTCTTTATTAATTGTTTTACAATATTTATATGTGTGAGTTCATTTGATTCCCTTTTACTCTTTACATTTTTGGGACTGAGAATACATGCGCTGCTTTTACAACCGCTTTATTAAATGTTTTTGAAATATATTTTGAACTGCGAATACATGAAATGCTTTTATAAATGTTTGACGAGATAGACACAAGCAAAACATTCCTCGAATGAATTATTATGCAGACAGAAGTTCTGCGGATTACGATTGAATTATGTGGACGTGATAATTGCCACAATTGATATGAATATTTTTCTCCTGATTATTATTGCTTGGTAACCTAAGAATTAGGGAACATCACTAATTTTGAGAATTAGTGCACGCCTAATTGACGCGAATCCTAAAGGTAGCTACCGGGTTTAACACCCCCACCCAGAATGTTCACTAGACGGAAGAGCTAGTGGGCGTGGTGTTTAGTACTTCGAAGTTTATATGATTATTATACAGACGAGATGTTCTATTTTGGGGATATTATTATGCGCATTATATGTTAAGGTCGGTTACCAAGCCAAGTTATGAAAGCAATGAAAAGTGAATGTTATGTATCGAGAGAATGATTTTATACACAGGTTATGTGTATGTTATTTTTGTGCACGAGATATGTGTACGGTTACTAAGATTTATGAAAAAGGATTTCGTACACTAGAAATGTGTACTGTATTTAAAAGATATCGCATGTACATTACAGGTGGGTGTAGGATTCGGGCCCATTTGTACCATGCAGCATTTTAATCTTGTGGTCTATCAAAATGATGAATTTTATTGTTTTATGATAATCCTATGAACTCACCAACCTTTTGGTTGACACTTTAGAGCATGTTTATTCTCAGGTATAAAAGAAACCTTCCGCGGTGTATTTGCTCAATTTAAAGATATTACTTGGAGTTATTCATGGCAAATAGAGAACAGAACCTCGCAATGGGACCATCTGATGGAGATTTCGTCCAGGTGGATTAGGACGGGTCACTACAGGTGGTATCAGAGCGGGTTTAATGCCGGTTATTAGCGGGTTAATCGTAGAGGGGGTTCTCACAGTGTTACCTGTGACGAAGCATTGGCTCTTACTCCTCGCGGTCCCTATTAGGGTTGGCTGTATTGCCGAGAGGCGGGCCGTAAAATCAGTGTCTGAGGTACGCTCAGTGGTCACAGGCGGTTAGCTGAGAAGGCACTGAGTGGGATGCGTCCCCAACTTTCAGGTGGTATCAGAGCGGTGGTCTTAGCGAACCAGGTCTTGCATTAGTGTGTCTAACTAGTAGTTGTTAGGATGCATTAATGAGTCTGGACTTCGACCGTGTTTGCAAGTCAAAAGTTTTGCTTATCATTTCTAGTCGGAAATCATCTGCTTATCATCCTTAGGAAATTACCTGCTATTCATTCTTAGTCTAGACACATCTTACTGCATTGATTGCATGAATAGTGTATAGACAAATTCATATCTTAGCGTATCTGTTATTGTTACCTTTGCCTGACAGCTTCCGTAGATTCCTCCGTAACTTATGGGATTTTAGTATTATATATGCATATGTAAATTATGTATTGCAGGGTACTAATCTACATTCTATAATCTATTTCTTATCAAAAATCCTTCATTTGATCTTACGAGATGAAACCCTCAACCAGTTCGAGTCCCTCAGATTCCGACAGCTATTCCGATAGTTATTCCGACAGCTATTCCGACATGGATATTCACTTAAGCTTCGAAAGCGGTGTCACCAGAATGAATCAATCAATCAGCCATCCCCAATTCATCTGATGAGTTCGTAGTCTACTTAATCATTGGAGACAAGTAGAAGCGATCCCTTTCATCCGCCATATTGTCCTCTTGGCGAAGAACCTGATGCACTTACCGGCGAACCTATTCGAAACACCAATTTCAGCCTCATTTCCAGGGTAGCTCGTCACGATTATATTCTACCCACAATTCTAAACCTTATTCATCCACTCGTTCTGACCAACAATCATCCCGAAATAATAACAGAAGTCAACGAGCTTCGCGCCCGAGTTATAACCTTGGAAAATATGGTGCAAAACGTACCAGCTTCAGCAACATCATCGGCACCAACAGTACCATAAAAATCCATGCCTCAACATCTCATTCTGTACCTCGAGTATAATCATCATTCTACGTATTGTTCTACAACAATTATCTTCGTTCTTCATGATGATTATGTAATATCTAATATTTTAGAGATTATATATTCTTGTTCTAACGATAAATCAAATGAGTTTAACATCATATTAACTCATTAAATCCATGATTACATCTGAAGAAAATATATATGTATATATGTTTTCATAAAGATTGTAATTAAAAATTCTTTTGTACAAACTGTTAATGGTGAAAATATTTTAACGGGTAGGTAATATCCGAGGAATATTTAGTTTCACATTAATAAGTTACACTGTACATTCTTCGAATCTGATTCAACAATCATTTACTATCCTACTTACATCCACAAGATATACGAACCCGTTCACCACAAAATAACCATTTTCATTCAATTTCATATTTGGATTTTGACTTACCAGAATCCAACAAGTGGCATAATGAAGAAAACATTGGACAAAATAAAATTTGTTAGAAACAAACAAATTAACTATGAGAAATTTTGTTAAGAATCCACGCTAACTGTTCCTAGCTAACTGATTACATTATTATTTATCGCAATTTATTTATCGCAATTTAATTATCGCAATTTTATTTATCATCATTTAAATTCTGTATTTATTTTGCGCACTTTAAATATCGGGACACGTATACAAGGTTGTGACATATCATATCGACGCATATATATATATATATATATATATATATATATATATATATATATATATATATATATATATATATATATATATATATATTATTTGGAATAACCATAGACACTCTATATGCAGTAATGATCGAGTTCTCTATACAGGGTTGAGGTTGATTCTATTGTAATATATATACTTTGAGTTGTGATCGAGTCTGAGACATGTACACGGGTCACGATACGTATTAATTAATTCAAATATTATATATTAAACTATATATAAATGATTGCACTGTCAACTGTGGACTATCGACTGTGGACTAATAACATTGGACAATTAAAATGAATTAAAATATTGAATATAACATATGAAACTAAACAATTCTTCAAGTTTGCCACTTGATTTCGTCTTAAACCTCATTTGTATCTTCACGATTACATTCTGCGTTCAAACCTTTTATGATTCTTGAAAACACCTCAATCGATAGGATGAATCAACCGCACTTCATCTACGGAAGGAAAGATTTATGCATATAGTTATGCACCTGAGAAACTCTCGGCAATTGAGTAAAAGTTCAACACGTAGCCGCGTCAGATCCTTTGGCATTTATTAACAAAAACAACTTTGCGATCCCTTTTCAAAATTAGCCAATTTTGTCATAGCTCTAACAAGTCAACTTCGACTTTTCGTACGAAACAACCTTATTATAACGTTTATATATACGCGTGCTCTTTTATTGTTACCAGGTAACCTTTCATATTCCATCATATTACCATCAGCGTTTAATCATCTAAAAACACAATTCTCCTGAAACCACCTCGGATTAATAACCGATGATTCAGATATCATAGCATTAAATGCAGAGGAAACAGAAAAATGGTAGATGGTCTAAACGGACAAAAGTTTGATGATAAAGAAAGGAGTGTTAGGAACGCTCGATAGAAAATTGGGTATTGAAAAACAGATTGAGTTACCCATGAAGGAGACCAAGGACAAATACAAGGACCAAATCCTATATTCAAAGGATTCAGGTAATTCTGGATCCGTTGAAATCTTTAGAGAATATCTTGCTCCGAAGTCATGTTAAAATCTTGCAGAAAATCTTTCTCCATCAACCGTCGAACTTAGAAATTCCAAAATATCATCATCAATATCTTTGATATTTCTGAGGATATTTTCATAAATATTCTCGTCCGAAATTATATACCTCTTCGTGCTTCCTGTGTATCAATATATTGGAAACATTCAATAGAAAATATAGTACCGAAAAGCAGATTATGCGAAACTATGAAGAAAGCCGTGGATAAATCACAAAGAATAAGTTTGACTTCAAAGTATTCAAATAATTCAATGTCTGCTAAAGTCTATAGTGAATAACTTGCTCCTTACTCTAAACCCTTGCAGACAATAGTTTTTATCATCCTCTGATCTTAGATATTCTGAGATATTATCGTACCTTTCATTATAAATATCCTCCATATTTCTGGAGATATTTTTATAACTATTCTTATCTGAAATCATTAATCTTTTCGTTCTATCAGTATTACATCATATAGAAACTGTTAGTTTCTATATTCTGTAAATTTTCAAGCTTAAAATATGAATGTTATTGAAGTAATGATGGGAACTGATGCATGAGTTAATATAATATAATGACACTTGATCAACGTGATTATATTACAGTAAGTCATGCTGAGTTTCTAAATGAAACGTGATGATTCACAGATCATAACGTCATCATGTGCCATGTTACATAACTCTTTCATCCTACTTAACTCCGTAACAAATCAAGAAAATGTATTCTTGATGGTTCTATCTTCCGTGATGTTGATAAATTTGAAAATCAAATCGTGCTATCACGTTCCTTCATGCTTAGAACATTATAATCATTCGAAACTCTATATCTATAAATTCTGGACCATTATTCGCTTGACTTGAAGTCGGGAAGAGAAAACAAAAGCATAGCGCTTTGAAATATAAGGGAGAATATAAAGTCCTATAACAACACATAAATTACAAACCGTGTATATCAATGTTTATCGCAACATAAAGACACGGGAGAATTAAAAACATTATAATCCCGAGGGCGAAGTAGAAGAAAGCAGATTCCTCTGGTGGAAGTTGGAAAAGGAGAATGATTGTTGCGATAGTAAGGATGAGGACAAGGATCAGAACTGGATTAATCATTTTCAGAATCTTTTGGATGTATGAACTAAGAAAAAAAGTATAAGAATGGTGAGAATAATGGAAAGGAAGAGCTTAATTTATACTGGAAATATCAGACGTAGTAATCGGGGCAGATCACCGTATTTAATTAAAGAGATCTTAATTTCCATAAATCCCGAAGAATCAGATTTTATAGATCTTCAAGATTTTCTTTAAATCCCTTAAATTCCGGAATTCAACCAAGGCAATGTCAAAAGTTAAGACGCGCCTTATTTTCTAAATTCAAACCTGACTACGTCAAAAGTTAAAAACAAATCTTTGTTTCTCATTTCATCCTTTTGTGAATAGCTTCATTCGCACTCTTCGAATAATAGAATTATTTTTATCCATATTACTCAATGATGATAAAACTCAAGTTATCAACTCATATTCGTCAGGAAAACATATTTATTGTTAGCTATAACGACCTCACTCAAATTTCGGGACGAAATTTCTTTAACGGGTAGGTACTGTGATGACCCGGGAATTTTCGACCAAATTTAAACATAATCTTATATGATTCGACTCGATAAGCAAAGTCTATTAAACCGAGTATCAAAATTTTTGAACTATTTACATGATTCAGTTAACCTTCGACTGTTGCCGACGATTCACGAACAAGTGTGTAGATAAATATGTATATATATATATATATATATATATATATATATATATATATATATATATATATATACACATAAGTAATATTAAATATATTGTAATATATATATATATATATATATATATATATATATATATATATATATATATATATATATATATATATATATATATATATATATATATATATATATATATAAATAGATCATAAATTGTAACCTATTAAATTTGAATGCAAGTTAAGTATAATTACTATATTAATATTATAAATACTATTATAAAGATAATACCAATTATTATTATTATCATATCATATTTAAAAGTATTATCAATAATTCTTTGTATTATCAGTATTGTTAGGATTATTGTTAACTATTATTATTATTATTATATATATACTTATTATTATTATTTGTATTATTATAATTTATTTATTCATACTAAGATCAGATATGAAGTTGATTCGGTTAAAGATCACGATCCAAATTTTTTATCCTGTCTCTAAACATGCTATACATCTATATCAATTCACAATTCCAGATGCAATTCTGTTAGGAGTACTTATCACTTTTATTTCATTTTGTCTGCAAGAATATATTGCTGTTGACTACTTTTACTATAAAACAATCGATTTCCTCAATGATATGGAGAAAGATAAGCAATTACCTAACCTCATTACCAAATTAATAGCCACTAGTATACTTTGTTTCAACTACTACAAAACTTATCTATTTTCCTTTTCTCTCTTCCTTCGTAACAACCAAATATCATCATTACTTTTAGGTTGAATCCAAACCCGTGCGATTTCAGTTCTCCTCATAATCAGACCGATAACCATCATCTTCGTATTAATACAATACTGCTGTAAGTTTAATTTTCTATCGACTACTACTTCTAAGCTATAAAATTTTCTGTTTTGGAGCAGACCCAAACCACCATGATCATTAAGACCATCAAAAACAACCACTAAAAATCATCACCTTCGTTTGTTGTTGCTTCTACCCGACTTCAACATGAAAAACCACCAAGCAAACTGCCATTTATTTCTGAATTTTGTCACTGTATCGTTACTACAGCTGCCACGTCTGTTTCTTTTCTGTCGAGCATCAAACACAGACCCAAACACCACTGTTGTATGGACTGCTACGACTCGTGTATACTGTTACAGTAGCTATTCGTACTTCCGTTCCTGTTACAACTCTTGAAGAAATCATAACCAACACCATTTGAACCATCTTGTTGCCGCTGTCTTCTGCTTGCTCGAGACCACCCCAATCGCCATTTTTTTTTAGTTTTCTTCTTCTTTCGTCACCAAATTAGGCTACTACATACCATATACTTTTATTATATTGAGATGAAAAGTGGTAGGGGACAACAAAAGCATGCGGGTCATGTTCAATTAACTTATATTATCACCAAATTCTTTAGTGCAAAAAGACATCTCATAACCCACCAACTTTTTGCCTAGTGCTTCGGTTTATAAACTGAAAATTTTGTTTAATCTCTAATTGGGCCGACATTTACTCATTTCTTTAGTATAGTGAGCAATTAGTAATTTTTTATATTAGGCCACTTGATATTTTAAATGACAGAGATTAGCTGTGAAAAAAAGTGATTGACATAGCAACATTTATATTCGGTGTATTAAGCTTTAAACATTGGGATTGTTTAATTGTTTCATGGGGTCGAGTATTTGGTAGATGGAACCGAAAGTGGAATCAAAATAAAAGTGGTTTGTATTTTAGTCATACAGTTCAACTCAATTAAAACTCTTAATTAAGGTAGGATAGATATTAAAGTAGAAGAATGAGCCGTAATTTAAGGAAAACGAATTTTTTTATTATTAGTAACTAGTCCCACGAATTCCTAATTGAAGTAGGGCAACATAGTCACTAGGAGTGGACGTATTTTTTTTTATTATTTCTATTTGGCCGTGAACTTGGGTATTAGTAGTTAGGATGGTGTAAATGGTATTAATAGATTACACTTTGATGTTGGTGATAAATGGGTGTTATTGAAGAAGGAGAAACTGAAGCATGGGCTAAATAAATAATAGATTGGTATGATTTCAGAAAAACGTTGATAGTTGAGTGGTTAAAGGTGTTGAAGGGTGAGTGGGAGGTCGTGGGTTCGAGACCGGGCAATGGCATTCTATTCTTTTTGAAGCCTATTTTATGTGAGGTAGTAGTTATTTTTATTATTATTATTATTATTATTATTATTATTATTATTATTATTATTATTATTATTATTATTATTATTATTATTATTATTATTATTATTATTATTATTATTATTATTAAGTATTATGTATTATTATAAAAACTATTATTTTCATTATTATTATTATTATTAAACTTTCATCTTTATTAAAAACTACTACTATTATCATTATTTTTATTATTATTATCATTATTATCATTTTATGAATATTAATATTATCTCTATGAAAATTACTATTACTATTAATTTTATGAATATTATTATTATTATTATTATTATTATTGATACTATTATCATCATCATTATTATTAACATTAAAATAATTATTTTCAACATTTTTTTTTATCTAAAGTATACATAAAGTAAATATAGCTAAATTATTAATGAACCATATAACTTACTAAAGTAACAACTAATAATAATAAATAAATAAATTGTTCGATTACGATTATGTGTATTAATATATATACCTGATATAGGTTCGTGAATCCGAGGTCAACCCTACACTTGTTAAATGATGTCATATGTATTTTTACTACAAAATACAGTATGGTGAGTTCATTTGCTCCCTTTTACTCTTTACGTTTTTAGGCTGAGAATACATACAAATTCTTTATTAATTGTTTTACAATATTTATATGTGTGAGTTCATTTGATTCCCTTTTACTCTTTACATTTTTGGGACTGAGAATACATGCGCTGCTTTTACAACCGCTTTATTAAATGTTTTTGAAATATATTTTGAACTGCGAATACATGAAATGCTTTTATAAATGTTTGACGAGATAGACACAAGCAAAACATTCCTCGAATGAATTATTATGCAGACAGAAGTTCTGCGGATTACGATTGAATTATGTGGACGTGATAATTGACACAATTGATATGAATATTTTTCCCCTGATTATTATTGCTTGGTAACCTAAGAATTAGGGAACATCACTAATTTTGAGAATTAGTGCACGCCTAATTGACGCGAATCCTAAAGGTAGCTACCGGGTTTAACACCCCTACCCAGAATGTTCACTAGACGGAAGAGCTAGTGGGCGTGGTGTTTAGTACTTCGAAGTTTATATGATTATTATACAGACGAGATATTCTATTTTGGGGATATTATTATGCGCATTATATGTTAAGGTCGGTTACCAAGCCAAGTTATGAAAGCAATGAAAAGTGAATGTTATGTATCGAGAGAATGATTTTATACACAGGTTATGTGTATGTTATTTTTGTGCACGAGATATGTGTACGGTTACTAAGATTTATGAAAAAGGATTTCGTACACTAGAAATGTGTACTGTATTTAAAAGATATCGCATGTACATTACAGGTGGGTGTAGGATTCGGGCCCATTTGTACCATGCAGCATTTTAATCCTGTGGTCTATCAAAATGATGAATTTTATTGTTTTATGATAATCCTATGAACTCACCAACCTTTTGGTTGACACTTTAGAGCATGTTTATTCTCAGGTATAAAAGAAACCTTCCGCGGTGTATTTGCTCAATTTAAAGATATTACTTGGAGTTATTCATGGAAAATAGAGAACAGAACCTCGCAAGGGGACCATCTGATGGAGATTTCGTCCAGGTGGATTAGGACGGGTCACTACAATCGGAACAAAATTTACAAATTAACTATGCACGAGAATATAATATAATATATAATTAATTAATTTAAATTATATATTATATATATTATATTATAATATGTCGACAAACTAGAAGTTAAAAGGTTTTTGAGCTGGATCTTCAGGCCATGCGATCGCATGGCCATTCCTCTTCAGACCCATGCGATCGTTTGGGATGGCTGGACAGGAATGCCTATAAAGCTCGATCAGTTTTTCGGACGAATTCAATCATAAATCTATCTCTCAATCTCTCTGTCTCTTTATATATATATATATATATATATATATATATATATATATATATATATATATATATATATATATATATATATTATTAAGATTAATATTATTAATCTTATTATTATTATTAGTAGTAGTAATATTACATAAAATACTACGACGAGGTTATGAGCGTGTCACTTTCAAAATGGGTTTTCGAGCAGGATAGAGCTAAGGAAATTATGGGTTATAGCTATGGAGGTTATGGGTAAGGTACGTGGGTATTATTGGCAAATCAAACCCAATGTTTATCATCTCTGTTGCGTCTACCTACTTCCCTGCAATATTGAATCACAATATTGATACGTGAGCATTCATATCTTATCTTTTATATATTAATTGTGTATCCATGTCTAATGCTCGAGTATATATGTTTATGCATGCTTGTATGCTAAATTTCGTCGATAAACAGTTTATGATGAATCATGAATTAAATACATATATTACTGGTAAAAGGTATATGATATGCATGTTTTTGGAAAGCTGGCGAAAAATCAATAACTTTTCATTTAGAAATCATGTAATTTCGATGAACGAATCAAAAGATATGGTCAACTGAATTATGATTGACGTTAATTGAAATTGCTTTTGAATCTGCAATTAAGATTTAAACAACTTGTTTACGAGATTGATAAAATGAATTTTTGAATATTACCAACCGAGTAAATGACTCCTTATATTATGTCTCATTTTGTTGAACTATTGTCAAAATTGACTTTTTGAAACGACTTTGGATAACTTTTGTATGTCGATCTCGAGCATTAGGATTGTGATACACTATGACCAGACCTAGCTTGATAGACATTTATTGACCAACATATGTTCTCTAGGTTGAGATCTACGGTTATTTGGTAATCCGAGTTTCAGTCACATTTTGGTGAACGACTTTATATGCTGCTAAGGTGAGTTTCATTTACTCCCTTTTTAAATGCTTTTGCAATATATATTTTTGGGCTGAGAATGCATGCACTTTATTTTAAACAAGTGACACAAGTACATACTAAATTCTACACTGAGTTTGAACCGAAAATCCCTTAGCTTTGGTAACTAGTAACTACCAGTTATAAGAACTGGTGGGCACGAGTAGTTGTATATGGATCCATAGGGCTTGACATCCCCGTCTGTTCTAGGTATAGAAACCCTAGCCTGAACCATAAAACAGACGTATGCTATTTGAGTTTAGTACACGTTGGTTTGCGTGTATTGTACATGTTGGTTGCATGTATGTTAAAACATGGGTACTTATTATAACGTTAAAGTTTAGTTACCAGAGTGCTCAATCTTGTAGAATATTTTGATAAACGTTTCTGGATGAAACAACTGAAATCTTGTGATCAACCTTTATATACAGATTATGCGAAACACTAAAACTATGAACTCACCAACCTTTGTGTTGACACTTGTTAGCATGTTTATTCTCAGGTTCCCTAGAAGTCTTCCGCTGTTTGCTTATATGTTAGACAAGTTATGTTCATGGAGTCTTACATGGCATATTTTTCAAGGAAACGTTGCATTCACCAAATCATCACCATGTATCTTATTTTGACTGCATTGTCAACGGAAGTACCATTGTAAACTATTATTTACGATGATTGTCTATATGTAGATATCATCAGATGTCGAAAACCTTTGATTTAAATATTCATTTATGGTGTGCCTTTTCAAAAGAATGCAATGTTTACAAAACGTATCATATAGAGGTCAAATACCTCGCAATGAAATCGATGAATGATGTGTTCGTCCATATGGATTTGGAGTGATCATCACATCGGATGAAGAAGATGATGAGGAAGAAGCTGATGAATCAAAAGGTACTGGCGAATCAGGGACATTTTGCATAACACATTTACCAGTAGCAGGATCTATGATGAACTTGAGAGGCTTTCATGTACCAGGCCATGGAGAAGCAGCTGGAGCCATACCAAAGTAGTGATAGTATAGCTACTCATTAACTTGTTATAGCTTGTCCAACCTCTCATATATCTCTTCTCTTGCTGGTCGATCCAGCTGAGATAATAGCTCAGTCAGCTCCTCTTCTGGTAATTTGCTAGCTGAGACTATAGCACTTTGGGGATCAATAGTCAGCTGATCCACCAGCAAGGCAACTCTGGGAATGATGGATGCTCCCCTATAAATGAAGTTAGGTACAACTTCATCAGGATCTGGTACCTGGCACACATATGGTTTCTTCTCAGCAGAAGCAGTAGCCTGAGAAGATTCAGTGGTGGCAGTAGCAGAGGTACCAGCATCCATAGTGGGTTCCGTAGAACCAGTGACATGTGCAGAATAGGCAACATGTGCTGCAATAAGCTCATCAGTAAGCACCACGTCATCTTGGTCACTACCTGTGATAATCTCCTCAATAGAAGCAGTTGGAGAAGTAACAGTGGTAGTGCCAGAAATATCAACATCAAGAACCTCCTTAACAATATTACCAATGACCTTTTCAATTACAGGAGGAGGTTCCATTATCATCTCCTCAACCACTACAGAATCAGTGGTTGAAGCAACAATAGCAGAGATAGTGGGAGGAGTAGCAGAAATATCAGCAGTAGCTAACTCCTCAGTACAAGTAAGAACAGTGGAACCAGCAACCACATTGTCTCCAGTAGAGCCAGCAGCAGTAGAAGTAACAGTACGAGTATCAGTACCACCAGTAGACGAATCAGTAGAACCAACACTAGTAGCAGAAATGGAGAGCTCATCAGTAGAAATAATAACATCTTTTTCTTGCTCCCCCTCTGCCTGTTCATCTACCCTGCTAAGAACTGAAACAAAAGAACATTTTATGTTAACAACTGTAGAACCAAATAAATTTGACTCAACGATTGCATCTGTTGTTGGTCTCTGGGGACAGACTGGTGATTTAGTCAGCCCTTCGATTGAGATAGAGTTAGGTGTCTGTAAGTTCAGCTGTGACTCTGCTGACTCATTGGCAACACATGTTGACCCAGATAGTGTAAGAGTTCTGGCTGGTAATGATGTAGGAGTGAGACTCTTAGCATGATCCAAGTAACATTTAGGCTGTGCAGTGGCCTGAGCTGATTCAACACGATGATGAACCAGCTCAAGACTGATTTGGGTGTCAGTTATATTCTCTGCTGGTTGTACTGTCAGAAGAGTATATTGCATGATGTTCATTTTAGAAATATGTGGAAGTGCCTGGTTAGAAGAGTATGGGTTGCTACTCTTCTTAACACTAGTTTTAAAACCAGTCAGCTTGGGAGTAAAGGTTGTGCCTTGAACTCCACTTTCATTTTTCAAGTCAACAGTTAAAATATTTTTAATTAAGTTGGAGATTTATGTTGTTTAGTCTAGAGACGCACCAGGTTCCATAGCAGCTTTCTTTTCAGAAGCAGCAGTTGAGACTAGGGCAATCCCTCCTGTGGTTTGCTTGGAGCCAGCTTTAGCTCGTTTGGATTTGCATGTTACCAAGAAATAGTTAAGCAACGGATTCCAGTACTAGAAGTGGGTAGTTAGTATATAAGACTAGGGCTGTTCTTTATGATCATAGAGCACTATATTCTAATACAACTACTGCTTTACCAGTATGTGAGACGGTGGCTGTACTAGTTGAGGTAGCTGGCTTCTTCCTTTTCACAGCTGGCTTTCGCTGAAGTCCATCCCCCTCAGCTGGTGCAACACCAGAGGCAGTCATTTAGGCAACTCCACCTTAAGCAGCGAGATACTCAAGCATTGCTGGCGTCAAAGTAGCATATGGAGCAGTAGGTTTATCCTTTGGCATCCCCCTTGCTTTAGAGGCAGGTCAAATGATTCATCAGCGATCTGCTGGTAAGCTTCACTCAGCTCATTTTCAAAAACCAGGCTCAAGAATCTTGGAAAAGGGATTAGATGTGTTCGTTTAGGTGCAAGCACCATTTCCCTTAGCCTCAAATAAATTTCACCAGCGTAATCAATATTAAGGTTAAACAGCAACCCGTGACCAATCTTGAGCTCAAAGTCTAAGCATTGATCGAAACTACCGGACTTTTGGCTGATACACTTGGTCAGTAGCCTGAAAAAGTAATACCACAGTGGTGGCATGTTCTTCCTTAGCAGCGTATGAGCAATTGGACCAGCATATCCGATTGTCTCCAGCACTTCCCTCCTAAAATCATCACTCATTGGTGAATTAACAAATGGACCACCGGGTAATTGAAGGGCATGACGGATGGCATCAATAGTGATTGAGCAGTTTAGAGTTTCAGTCACCATGCCACGAATACAAGGAGCATTCTGTTGAGTGGTGGCCATGGTGGCAGTATACCAGAATCTCGCTAAACAGGCCGGATAGAGGTGAGAAGGAACTCCGTTGACGGATCTCGCCAAGGGACATCGCCTGATGTAGTCGATCAAAGTCTCATAGCCAATGTTGGATTTAGACTTGGGAATAGAGAGAGCGTGTGTTGTATTGCCTATGGAAAGGCGAATCAGTGCATGGTCTGGTGCATTAGCAGCCCTGATCAGGTTGGGGTGAATATTGAACAATGGTGCCTGTTCAACCTGTTCCTCTATGATTGGAGGAGGGTGTTGTTCCGGTTGTTGTTGCTGTTGTTGTTCCTCTGGCTAATTCTCAGCAGGTGGTGATTGGTGTTGTTGTTCTGCCATTGATGAAATGTTGAAGATGAATGTATGAAATATTTGAAGATTTGGGATTTTTAGAGAGAAGAGTGTGTATTTGAAGGGTAAATCAAAGAGTTAATAACCGAAGGTTATTATGTGGAATTGATCGCCTTATTTAACCTTTCTGATTGGTGGAAAAAGTGCAGGAGAGAGAAAATGGCAACTGTCATCTGCAGACGCGTGGGCAGATGTGACAGACTGGCACGTTTTCGAGGGGACACAGACTGTTAACATGACGTTTAATCGGCTTGAACACTCATACCTCCCATTAAGCATTAAATGCAGCAGTTTTCAATTTAATTTGAAGTTAAAAACCATAAGATAAGTTTTGTATTAAATAAAAAAATTCTTTATGACATTTAATATGTAATGAATTTAATTTTAAATCATTGGTAGTAAATGAGTTTCAGGTTTAAGGTATCATTTAAGTATTGTGAGCTATTTATTATTTCGTTTTTAACATTGAATAACCATGATATAAAAGACCTTGTTGTGCTGACTGTTTAACATGTAGGCAGTAAGTGAAAGAATTTGTGACTTACTGGTTTTCCCTACATGTTGTAGAGCTAGCACACCAACAAAGTTGCCTTTTATTTTAAAGTTCAAGCATACATAGCTCAGAGACGAGATAGTTAAAACGTTTCTCATCTAAGGGCTTTGTGAAAAGATCTGCTAATTACTGGTCTGTTGAAATAAAATGTAGCACATCTCCTTTCTGAACATGATCCCTTATGAAATGATATCGAACGTCAATGTGCTTTATTCTAGAATGCATCACAGGATTGTTGGTAATAGCAATAGCACTTGTGTTGTCACAGTAGATTGGAGTTTTTGTAACATGAACACCATAGTCCTTCAGCTGGCTTTGCATCCATAGTACTTGAGCAGTACAACTACCAGCAGAAACATATTCTGCCTCAGCAGTAGATGTGGACACAGTATTTTGCTTTTTGCTCGTCCAGCTGACTAGCCTACCACCCAGTAACTGGCAACCACCAATAGTACTTTTCCTGTCTATTTTACACCCTGCAAAGTCATCATCTGAATACCCAATTAGCTCAAAATCCTGGTCCTTGGGATACCAAACACCACGTTTAGCAGTATCTTTTAGATACCTAAATATTCTTTTTTACTGCTAGCAAGTGTGACTCTTTAGGATCAGCTTGATATCTGGCACAGAGACATGTGGCAAACATAATATCTGGTCTGCTGGCTGTAAGATAAAGTAGGGATCCAATCATACCTCTATATTCAGTGATATTGACTGGTTCATCATTGGGATCAGTATCTATTTTAATAGATGCTGCCATTGGGGTCCCTATATCTTTTAAACAGGTCAGACCAAATTTCTTTAACATATCTTTGATATATTTATATTGACTTATAAAAATTCCATCATCAAGTTGTTTAATTTGCAATCCTAAAAAGTATTGCAAATCTCTTTGTCAGCTCATTTCATATGTCTTTGACATAAGTTTTGAAAAATCTTGACAATGTTTCTTATTTTTAGATCCATAAATAATATCATCCACATATATCTGTACCAGCAAGAGATCACCATCTATCTCTTTTGAGAACAGAGTGGTATTAATTGTTCCAACTTTAAAACCTATACCAGTGAGATACACATGAAGTGTCTCATACCATGCTCTTGATGCCTGTTTGAGGCCATAAAGAGCTTTGTCTAGCTTGTAGACATGGTCTGGATATTTACTGCTTACAAAACCAGGAGGCTGTTTGACATAAACTTCTTCTTGCAGCTTCCCATTTAGAAATGCAGATTTAACATCCATCTGGAATACCCTAAAGTTCATCTTAGTAGCATATGCCAAGAACAATCTGATAGCTTCCATCCTAGCCACTGGAGCATATGTCTCTCCATAATCCAATCCTCATTCCTGTTTGAAACCATGAGCTACTAATCTAGCTTTGTTTCTGATCACAATCTCATCTTCATCCATCTTGTTCTTGAAGGCCCACTTGATACCAATGATCATCTTAGTTTCATCATCAGGATTAGGTACCAATGTCCAAACCTTATTCCTATCAAACTGGGAGATCTCTTCTTGCATAGCTCCTGCCCAACTTGGATCTTTGATAGCTTCATCAGGACATGTAGGTTCAATGGTAGACACAAAGTTTACATGCATACAAAAGTTATTGGTTGCATGTCTTCTTGTTTTAACACCGCTTGCCAGATTACCAATAACTTTTTTAATTGGATGATCCTTTGTCCATCTAGTGTTATGAACAGGTGAGCTTGTAGTGGAACATGCAACATCTTGATCATCAGCTGGCTCAGAGGAATGAGCAGCAGTGGGAGACAGCTGTTCATTATGAGTGTAACCAGTACCAGCTTAAGATCCTTCAGAACCAGTAGACCTATGCTCCAGTTGTAAAACTTCAGTGGAGCCAGTAGGTCCACATGGTTTAGACACAGATGGAACAGAGTGTTCCATCTCATCATCAGAGAACCCAGTAACATGGATTGGTGAGGGATTTGCTGCTGGTTCTTCTTCATCATCAAGAGCTTGCTGAGTTGGCTCTTTAAACAGTAACTCCTCATCTTCTTGACCAGAAGATGAAGTAGGGGCAGTTTCATCAAATGTAACATTAATGAATTCTTCAAAACAACCCCTTCTTTTATTGAAAATCCTATATGCCTTTGACATGTTGGAATATCCCAAGAATATACCTTCATCAGCCTTAGCATCAAACTTGCCTAGTTGATCCCTATTGTTTAGAATGAAACAGGGAGTGCCAAATACATGAAGAAATGAAATTGAGGGTCTTCTACCTTTGAGAACTTCGTAAGCAGTTTTCTGATATCTTTTCACAATTAAAGATCTATTCTGGGTAAAACAAGCAGTGTTCACAGCTTCTTCCCAATATGAATTTTTCAACCCAGACTCAGCCAGCATAGATATTGCTGCTTCAATGAGAGTTATGTTTCTTCTTTCTGCAACACCATTCTGTTGAGGTGTTCTCAAAGCAGAAAAGTTATGTGAAATACCTTTGTCAGCACAAAAATTTTCCAATGTTGCATTTCTGAATTTTGTACCATGATCACTTCTAAACTGCTTCACCAGTTACCCATTCAGTAGTTCCATTCTTTTGATAAAATTGATAATTTCATCAGCAGCTTCACTCTTTTGCTTCAAAAAGAAAACCCAAGTGTATCTAGAATAGTCATCAACAATCACCAGTGTATACTTCTTCCCACTACAACTGGCTATATTAACAGGACCAAAAAGATCCATATGAAGAAGGTGAAATGGTTTCTCAACAGATGAAATCTGCTTTGATTTGAATGAGGCATGGTGATGCTTCCCTTTTTCACATCCAAGACATAATATGTCCTTCACATAAGACATTGTGGGTAGCCCAGACACCAAACTTTTACTAGATAACTTATGAATATCTTTGAAGTTGAGATGTGAGAGTCTCTTGTTCCATAACCACTTGAGGTTGTCTGCTACCTTTGAATAAAAACAAGTATCAGTTGTTGTGACTGCTGTGTTCATGTCGATTTGATACATGTTCTCATGTCTTTTTGCTGTCAGCAGTGGCTTCCCTGTCTTATAAAAAATAGTGTCAATCTTCCTTCTGAATTGGACTATCTTACTTTTGCTTGTCAGTTGGCTTATGCTGAGTAGATTATGTTTAAGCCCAACGACATATGCTACATTTGAAAATGTAACATTCCCATTTGTTAAAGTACCAAAACCCTTTGTGTAACCCAACGAATTATCTCCATATGATACAACTGGACCATCCTTTTCTTGATAGTCCATCAGCAAGGACTTACATCCGGTCATATGTCTTGAACATCCACTATTGAGATACCAGATTTGCTTCTTTTGAATGCCCTGCACAGTAGCTAAGAGATTAGTTCTTTTTGGGAACCCATCTAAGGATGGGTTCTGGAAGGGTCATCTTTGATGATCTCTTCCTATCTGCTGGTTTTCTTGAAGAGGCAGCAGCAGATGGGGCTGGGGTTAGAGTACACCAGTTGGCTAAGTGAAACTTGCTGCCACATTTGTAGCATTTTCTCACATTTGGTATCGGTGACTGGTCATACACTGAGTAAATGGGTGCAGTAAGATCGGGTCTACTTTCAGATATGGCAGCTATGAGCTGGTCAAGCTTGACAGTCATTATCTCAGTGATAGATGACCCATCACTTGATTCCACAATTTGGTTCACTTTTTCTTTTCCCTTAAGGGCAGCTTTCCTTTTAGAACCAGTACCATAATCATGGTATACTGCTTTGCCTTTGTTCGACGAGTCAATGTGGAAAGTTACTGACCCGTCAGCTGATGCTGGTCGATTCTTGTGAATCTTGATTGCTGCCTTTGACTTGCCAGTATTGCATTTAGCTGGCTTGTCAGCAGCTACTGATTGACCAGTACAATTTTTATTAGCTGGCTCAGCATTGGTGGAATTTGAACACGAAGGGGAATCAATTGATTTTAACTTTCTTTGATTGTTTTCAGTGATTTCCCTTTTAATGCGTCTTTTCTTTGGAGTCATATAGTAAATGCTTGAGGGATCCGTAGTTTCATCAATTGAAGTACTGGTTTCCTTGGCTTTTACTTCATCCTCTAAAATTTCTTTCATGGATGGTGGTGAGGTCTCAGTAGGTGTAAAGACCCGTCCTTATCCACCTGGACGAAGTCATCAACATTTGGTCCCATTGCGATGATCGACTCCAAATAATGTCCTTAAAATTAGCAAATGCACAGCGGAAGACTTAATTCGTACCTGAGAATAAACATGCTTAAAAGTGTCAACCAAAAGGTTGGTGAGTTCATAGGTTTATCATGATAATCGTCTCAATATATTAATAGACCACAAGATTTCCGTTATCATAAACATAATACACTCGCAAGTGTATATAAAAGTATTCTATAAGTTGTAGGCACCCGGTAACAAGCCTTAACATTCATGTTTTACCCTCTGAAGTACACCAGATCAGGTGTGTTTAAAATAACCTCGAAGTACTAAAGCATCCCATAGTCAGGATGGGGTTTGTTAGGCCCAATAGATCTATCTTTAGGATTCGCGCCTACCGTACATAGACAAGTAGTTTAATGTTACCAAGCTAAGGGTATATTTCTGGTTTAAACCCACATAGAATTAGTTTTAGTACTTGTGCCTATTTCGTAAAACATTTATAAAACAGCTCATGTATTCTCAGCCCAAAAATATATATAAAAAGGGAGTAATGAAACTCACCATACTGTATTTTGTTGTAAAAATACATATGTCATTTATTAAATGTAGGTTTGGCCTCGGATTCACGAACCTATATCATTTATATATATTAACACATATATTTGTAATCTAACATATTGATTATATCTTAAATTACATGTTATATATAGTTATTCGTTAAAATGATAGTTTTGATAATAATGATTTACTAATAATAATAATAATAACTTTATTGATAATGATAATACTAATAAAAATGATAATGATAATCTTTAATAATAATAATAAGTTATTTTATTTTTATAATGAAAACAATAATATTGATAGTAATACTTAATAATAATAATAATAATAATAATAATAATAATAATAATAATAATAATAATAATAATAATAATAATAATAATAATAATAATAATATTGAGTAATAAGTAAACTACCTCAAAGAAGTAGTCCTTAAAAAAATGCTCAAGTCCGGGTTTGAACTTGCGACCTCCCGCTAACCCTATAACAACCTAAACGTTTTCGGTTCATCATCATAAATCATAACCCTTCTTACCATTATCACATCATTATCTTAAAATCATCATCATCTATCATTATAATCATCTTCATCAATCATTTAACATAATCGTATTTATCACCATTTTGTGCACCTCATCATCATCTTAATAGCATCTAACTAGCCACTCGATTTTCTTATGATACATGTTATTTATTCGTCTCAAGATGATCTCGGCCCAAACTAGGAAACCAAACAACTAACTCGTTTTATTTTCCATTGTGTATTCAAAATTACTCTCTTCACAGTTATCATCTCAATCATCCTAAAATCATTCCATAATCAATACCGTCATCGTCATAATTAGTATCTATACATTTATCTTTATCACCACACCGTATCATCATTCGTTCGTAACTATAATTCATTTATCATTATCATAACCTCATAACCCCATCATCATTATTAACTCTGTTGGGTCTCGGCCTAGTAACATTAATAAAAACACGGCCCAAGTCTAATGAGCAGGCCCAATTTCTTTAACAGCCCAATATGATCACACATTATAGTTTTCGGCCCATCTATACTAACCACGGCCCAAATAGTAATTAATTAAGTCCCCATATTTAATTAGATCTCGGCCCAAGATGTTATGCGGTGGTCTAATAGTTAAAAAAAAAATCCCGTGACATATATGATTAATAGGGATTGTGGGGTTCACTGGAAGAATAAAATCAATAAACACATCCTTATCTTCTTGTAAAGTTCATCATCCACTATCAACTTTCATTATCATTCAACATATATTTTTTTTATGGATTTGACAGAAACAGAAACGGAACTGCACTGCAGTAGCAGCTCAATTAAACCAAAAACAAAAGTATACAGCTACAGTTTTCGAGTGTGTGTATAGGTCTGTTGAACGGAACAGTAACCGGTGAGTATACAGTAACAATTTCAGGTTTGGTGATGGTTTATGGTTTGTTTCGATGGTTGTGAGGTGCACGACAGAAAAGAAGGAAAAATGGATGTTGGTTCGAATAGGAATAGAAAACTGAAGTAATTGCAAGTTTTGTTAGTGTTCATGGTGATCACGAGAAAAAAAATATATATACATAGAGAGAGAGTAGAGAGAGACTAAACTTAGTTCGATGAGGGTATTGGTAGTGGTTGCAGGTGTGGTGTTGGTTGGGTTCCTGGGTTATAATCGAAAACAATTGCGGCTGCAACCAATAAGTCGAATGATAATGATTTGGTGTGATAATTATGTTCTTGAACCGAAAGCAACCCTAGTTGGACCATGGTTCAATTAGTAGTATTGAACAATAAAAGTTATGGTTTGGTTCCATTATAACCGAACAGAAAACCAAGAATTGTAGCAGTGATACACGAGTAACAGGATATTTGATGACTGTTGTTGGTGGAGAGCAAAAGAAAGATGATGAGGTGTTGGTTTTAGAAGGCTGGAAAACAGAAACCAGGTGGTGTTAAGGTTGAAGATGATGGTAGTTTTGCACGTAGCAGCAGCCTGGTTCCATCTTGTAATTTGTAGACTAAAAAGCAGCAGACCCAAACAATAACAATTTGCAAATTATTGGTGTTGTGGTGTTCGTTGATGATGCGTGGCTGTTGAGCAGAAAAGCAGAAGCAATAGCGTGATTGATCGATGAAGATAGTAGTTGGGTTTACGATGAATGTTTGCAGGTGCGTACAGCAGTAGCAGAAAATGGATAAAGCAGGAAGATTATACGATCCTAAGTAGAAGAAACGACATAGGATGAGATGGTGTCGCCTAAGATATCTATCTGTTAGTGAATCTGTGATTTTTGTGAGAGAAAAACTGAATTAAAATGTATTAAAGAGGTGAGTGAGATAGTTTAGATATTAATAATGCATGTGGGGTGATCATCACGTGAATAAGCACTCAAATGGGTTCCATTTGAAAAGTTGTCAATTTAAATTTATATTACACCCGTGAACTTCTTTGTTTTGTTTAGTGACTCAAAAGGCAAAAGAAAGAAACAAATATAATATAAAAATAATTATAATAATATAATAAACTCAATTGCATTCAAAACGTGCACAGAGACTAGTAGTCGAAACAAGTAGGATATTTATAAGGTGATTGATGGTGATCTTTGTCAAACAAGAAGTGTGGTATTTGCTTAGGTTGGTTCTCAACACACAACAAGTCACGTAGCATCTATAGCACTTATGATAGGTGATCGAACAAAGGTTTGAGTTGCGAAACAGAAATATAATAATAGTATCGAATAGTTGATCGATCATGGTGGTTGTTTTGATGTGTTAATGATCAAGGTGATTAAACCAAATCATAGGTAGTTGTAATGTTGGTGATGATAACTGAAAATGGTAGCGATTTTAAGGGGTGTTTTAAATGGTGGTTTGATGGACCTAGATGGTGGCCATTAATATAGTAACTGAATAAGTAACAAACTCTAATTTAAGGTGGCGATTGTCAAAAGAGAAATATGGAAGATGTGAGAATGGTAGAGTCAATAAATAAATAAATAAATAAAAATTATAGATTCACTCTTAGTCGAGTTATGCATAAGTATATATATATGTATCTATTTACAAATAGTGGTTCGTGAATCGTCGAGAACAGTCGAAGGTTAAATGAATATCTGAAACAGTTCAAAATTTTTGAGACTCAATCTAACAGACTTTGCTTATCGTGTCGAAATCATATATAGTTTAAGTTTAAATTTGGTCGGAAATTTCCGGGTCGTCACAGTACCTACCCGTTAAAGAAATTTTGTCCCGAAATTTGAATGAGGTCGTCATGGTTAATGATAAGAATGTTTTCATGATGAATATGAGTTGATAAAATAGAGGTTTATCATTATTGACTAATATAGATAAAATATTCGATTATGTAAAGCGTATAAGTGAAGCTATCACAAAAGAGTGAAATGAATAAATGCAGGTTCGATTTAATCGGTAGCGTAGTCAGAGTTGATTTTAGAAAATAAGGTGCATCTTGACTTTTGACGTTGTCTTGGTTGAATTCCGGTATTCAAGGGATTTAAAGAAATCATTGAAATCTATAAAAGCTTTGATTCTTCGGTAATTAAGGAAATTAGGATCTTCTTTGATTAAATGCGATAATCTGTGCCGATTGCTCTGTCGAATATTTCACTATAAATCCACTTCCTTCGTTTCTTTACAACTCACACCTTCTATTCTTTTTTCTCGATTCATACTTTTATAGCATTCGTCAATATGCTCCATCTCGTTCTGATCCTTGATATCCTCCTAACTTTTATATCTATCGTTCTCTTTTTTTTTAATCTGCCATCGGAAGAATCTATTTACTTCTACTATACCTTTGGGTTTATAGTGTTTTTTTTTAATTCTTCCAATGTCTTTACGTTACTATATGTATCGATATATATACGGTTTGTAATTTCTGGGTTGTTGTTGAATTTTATATCTTCCCTTATATTTTGAATCTCTTTGCCTCTTTATTCTCCTCCCGATCTCTAGTAAAGCGAGTAATGGTCCAGAATTCGTATGTATGAAGTTTTGGATGAACATGGTTAATGTTCTAAGAAGAAAATGGTAATGGCACGATTTTGATTTGGCAAATTACCAGAATATCCCGGAAAAGACCGAATCATCAAGAAAAATTGTTTTCTTGATATGTTTAGAGATTAGATAGAATGTAAGAGTCGTGTAACATGGCATATGATGAAAGTACTGTAAATCATCACATTCCATTAGAAACTCAGCATGACTTACTGTAATATAATCACGTTGATCAAGTGTCAATATATTATACTAACTCATGCTTCAGTCCCCAACACTACTTCAAAAACATTCATAGTTTAAACTCGAAAGATTACAGAATATAGAAACTAACAGTTTCTTATATGATGTAACACTGATAGCCCGGAGAGATAATTAATATTGGACGAGGATTTTTATGAAGATATTTTCAGAAATATAGGGGATATTTATCATGAAAGATACGATAATACCTTATAATTCTACAATCAAAATGTGATGAAGGAATTCATTCACAATGATTTAGAGCGATTAAGGAGCAAGGTATTCGCTAAGGGTTTCATCAAAAATAGAATCGTCAGAATTCTTTATGTACAAGTTTAGTCCTTGTAATTTGTTCAGAGACTCCTTCATGGTTTGCTCAATCCGTTTTTCAGTACCAAATTTTTTTTCTGAGCTTTTCCAACATACTATTCTTTATCATCAAACTTTCGACGGTTAAGATTGTTCACGGTTTTTGCTGCTTCATTCAGCTTTTTCAGAATTCAGAGGATTGATTCGTAGATTGGGTGGTTTTCAGACTTTCAGAATGGAAGATCATAATTCTAAGAGATAAATGTTATATGTATACCTCTAACTGTTGATGTAGAAATGTTGCGAGATTAAAAATACAGATTTGCTGATTTCCGGTAATTGACAAGACAATTCTTGTTGTCAGATACGAATGAGTACTTGACAGGGTTTCAATGAATATGTATAGTGATTTGTCAGAGGGACTTACACTAGAGAATACTGATGTTGCTGGTACGTTTACTGCTAATATGGTGGAACATAAAAGGTTCTCCGGTAACAATAAAAGAGCACACATATATATCAAGGTTATAATAAGGTTGTTTTGAACGAAAAGTCGAAGCTAACTTGCTGGAGCTGTGACAAAATTGGCTAATTTGAAAAGGAATCGTAAGGTTGTTTTTGCTAATAAATGGTAAAGGTTTCAACATGGGTACGTGTTAAACTATAACTTTGGGTTTGAGAGTTATTCAGGTGCATAATTATATGCTTAAATCTTTCCTTCCGTAAATGAAGTGTGGTTGGTTCAACCTCTCGATTGAGATATTTTCAAGAACCATGAAAGGTTTGAACGCAGATTGTAATCGTCAAGGTACAAATGAGATTTAAGATGAAATCAAGTGACAAACTTGAAGAATTGTTTAGTTGCATATGTTATAATCAATATTTTAATTCATTTTAATTGTCCAAAATTGTAGTCCAATAGTCCAATAGTCCAATATATAGTTTAATATATAATATTCGAATTAATTAATACGTATCGTAACCCGTGTACCGGTCTCAGTATTGATCACAACTCAAACTATATATATATTTTGGAATCAACCTCAACCCTGTATAGCTAACTCCGTCATTTGCATATAGAGTGTCTATGGTTGTTCCAAGATAGATATATAGATGGGTCAATATGATATGTCGAAACCTTGTATACGTGTCCCGTTATTTAAAGTGCGTAAAGTAAATACAGAAATTAAATAACGATAACCTAAATTGCAATAAATAAAATGTAATACGGATTTAACAGTTAGCTGGGAACAGTTAGCTAGGATTTTGTCAGCGTGGATTCTTAACAAAATTTCAATTAGTTAATTCGTTTGTCTCTAACAAATTTTATTTTGTCCAATGTTTTCTTCATTATGCCACTTGTTGAATTCTGATAGGTCAAAATCCAAAAATGAAATTTGAATGAAAATGGTTATTCTGTGGTGAACGGATTCGTATATCGGTGGATGTAAGTAGGATAGTGAATGACTATTGAATCAAATTCGAAGAATGTACAATGTAACTTAGTGAAATCTAAATATTCCTCGGGTATTACCTACCCGTTAAAATATTTTCACCATTAACAGTTTGTACGAGAGAATTTTTAATTACAATCTTTATGAAAATATACATACATATATATTTTCTTTAGATGTAATCATCTATTTAATGAGTCAATAAGATATTAAACTCATTTGATTTATCGTTAGTACTAGATTACATAATCTCTAAAACTTTTGAAATTACATAATCGCCATGTCGAGCGAAGATAATCGATGTAGAACAAAATGTAGAACGATGATCATGCTTAAAGTATAGATGGTGATTTTGAGGCGTGTGATGTTGAAACTTAGGTTGTTGGTGGTACTGTTGGTGTTGCTGAAGCTGGTAAGTTCTGCACCATATTTTCCAAAGTTACATCTCGAGCGCAAAATTCGTTGACTTCTTCTATTATTTCGAGATGATTGTCGATCGGAACGAGCGGATGAATAAGGTTTAGAATTCAAGATAGTATATAATCATGACGATACTCTGGAAACGATAGAGAAAATGGTATTACAAACAGGTTCGCCGGTAAGTACTTCAGGTTCTTCGTCAAGAGGAAATGTGGTGGATTTAAGGAATCACCTTCTTCTTGTTTCCAATGATTAAGTCAACTACGAACACATCAGCTGAATTGAGGATGGATGACTGGGTGATTCATTCTGGTGACACTGCTTTAGGAGCTTAGGTGAAACTCCATATCGGAGTTCGAGGGACTTGAACTAGTGGTGAGTTTCATTCGATACGGTTAGATAAGGGGCTTTCGATATGTAATGATCTTCGAATATCAGATGATATTCTAATTACATAAAATATCTATGTATAGTACAGAAGATCCCATAGATTACGGAGGAAATTAAGGAAACGTGTCAGATAAGGTCAACAGTAACAGATACGCTATGATATGAGTTTTGTCTATACACTATTTATGCAATAAAGGTAGTAAGACGTGTCTAGACTTAGGAATGCCAAGCAGAAATTTTCCACTAGGCATGATATACAATACTTATAATATGCAGCTAAGGTCAAAGTCCAGACTCACTAATGCATCTTAACAACTATCAGTTAGACACACTAATGCAAGACCTGGTTCGCTAAGACCACCGCTCTGATACCACCTGTAAAGACCCGTCCTTATCAACCTGGACGAAGTCATCAACATTTGGTCCCATTGCGATGATCGACTCCAAATAATGTCCTTAAAATTAGCAAATGCACAGCGGAAGACTTAATTCGTACCTGAGAATAAACATGCTTAAAAGTGTCAACCAAAAGGTTGGTGAGTTCATAGGTTTATCATGATAATCATCTCAATATATTAATAGACCACAAGATTTCCGTTATCATAAACATAATACACTCGCAAGTGTATATAAAAGTATTCTATAAGTTGTAGGCACCCGGTAACAAGCCTTAACATTCATGTTTTACCCTCTGAAGTACACCAGATCAGGTGTGTTTAAAATAACCTTGAAGTACTAAAGCATCCCATAGTCAGGATGAGGTTTGTTAGGCCCAATAGATCTATCTTTAGGATTCGCGCCTACCGTACATAGACAAGTAGTTTAATGTTACCAAGCTAAGGCTATATTTCTGGTTTAAACCCACATAGAATTAGTTTTAGTACTTGTGCCTATTTCGTAAAACATTTATAAAACAGCGCATGTATTCTCAGCCCAAAAATATATATAAAAAGGGAGTAATGAAACTCACCATACTGTATTTTGTAGTAAAAATACATATGTCATTTATTAAATGTAGGTTTGGCCTCGGATTCACGAACCTATATCATTTATATATATTAACACATATATTTGTAATCTAACAAATTGATTATATCTTAAATTACATGTTATATATAGTTATTCGTTAAAATGATAGTTTTGATAATAATGATTTACTAATAATAATAATAACTTTATTGATAATGATAATACTAATAAAAATGATAATGATAATCTTTAATAATAATAATAAGTTATTTTATTTTTATAATGAAAACAATAATATTGATAGTAATACTTAATAATAATATTAATAATAATAATAATAATAATAATAATAATAATAATAATAATAATAATAATAATAATAATAATAATAATAATAATAATAATAATAATAATAATATTGAGTAATAAGTAAACTACCTCAAAGAAGTAGTCCTTAAAAAAATGCTCAAGTCCGGGTTTGAACTTGCGACCTCCCGCTAACCCTATAACAACCTAAACGTTTTCGGTTCATCATCATAAATTATAACCCTTCTTACCATTATCACATCATTATCTTAAAATCATCATCATCTATCATTATAATCATCTTCATCAATCATTTAACATAATCGCATTTATCACCATTTTGTGCACCTCATCATCATCTTAATAGCATCTAACTAGCCACTCAATTTTCTTATGATACATCTTATTTATTCATCTCAAGATGATCTCGGCCCAAACTAGGAAACCAAACAACTAACTCGTTTTATTTTCCATTGTGTATTCAAAATTACTCTCTTCACAGTTATCATCTCAATCATCCTAAAATCATTCCATAATCAATACCGTCATCGTCATAATTAGTATCTATACATTTATCTTTATCACCACACCGTATCATCATTCGTTCGTAACTATAATTCATTTATCATTATCATAACCTCATAACCCCATCATCATTATTAACTCTGTTGGGTCTCGGCCTAGTAACATTAATAAAAACACGGCCCAAGTCTAATGAGCAGGCCCAGTTTCTTTAACAGCCCAATATGATCACACATTATAGTTTTTGGCCCATCTATACTAACCACGGCCCAAATAGTAATTAATTAAGTCCCCATATTTAATTAGATCTCGGCCCAAGATGTTATGGGGTGGTCTAATAGTTAAAAAAAAATAAAAATCCCGTGACATATATGATTAATACGGATTGTGGGGTTCATTGGAAGAATAAAATCAATAAACACATCCTTATCTTCTTGTAAAGTTCATCATCCACTATCAACTTTCATTATCATTCAACATATATTTTTTTGTGGATTTGACAGAAACAGAAACGGAACAGCACTGCAGTAGCAGCTCGATTAAACCAGAAACAGAAGTATACAGCTACAGTTTTTGAGTGTGTGTATAGGTCTGTTGAACGGAACAGTAACCGGTGAGTATACAGTAACAATTTCAGGTTTGGTGATGGTTTATGGTTTGTTTCGATGGTTGTGAGGTGCACGACAGAAAAGAAGGAAAAATGGATGTTGGTTCGAATAGGAATAGAAAACTGAAGTAATTGCAAGTATGTTTTGTTAGTGTTCATGGTGATCACGAGAAAAAAAAATATATACATAGAGAGAGAGTGGAGAGAGACTAAACTTAGTTCGATGAGGGTATTGGTAGTGGTTGCAGGTGTGGTGTTGGTTGGGTTCCTGGGTTATAATCGAAAACAATTGCGGCTGCAACCAATAAGTCGAATGATAATGATTTGGTGTGATAATTATGTTCTTGAACCGAAAGCAACCCTAGTTGGACCATGGTTCAATTAGTAGTATTGAACAATAAAAGTTATGGTTTGGTTCCATTATAACCGAACAGAAAACCAAGAATTGTAGTAGTGATACACGAGTAACATTATATTTGATGACTGTTGTTGGTGGAGAGCAAAAGAAAGATGATGAGGTGTTGGTTTTAGAAGGCTGGAAAACAGAAACCAGGTGGTGTTAAGGTTGAAGATGATGGTAGTTTTGCACGTAGCAGCAGCCTGGTTCCATCTTGTAATTTGTAGACTAAAAAGCAGCAGACCCAAACAATAACAATTTGCAAATTATTGGTGTTGTGGTGTTCGTTGATGATGCGTGGCTGTTGAGCAGAAAAGCAGAAGCAATAGCGTGATTGATCGATGAAGATAGTAGTTGGGTTTACGATGAATGTTTGCAGGTGCGTACAGCAGTAGCAGAAAATGGATAAAGCAGGAAGATTATACGATCCCAAGTAGAAGAAACGACATAGGATGAGATGGTGTCGCCTAAGATATCTATCTGTTAGTGAATCTGTGATTTTTGTGAGAGAAAAACTGAATTAAAATGTAATAAAGAGGTGAGTGAGATAGTTTAGATATTAATAATGCATGTGGGGTGATCATCACGTGAATAAGCACTCAAATGGGTTCCATTTGAAAAGTTGTCAATTTAAATTCATATTACACCCGTGAACTTCTTTGTTTTGTTTAGTGACTCAAAAGGCAAAAGAAAGAAACAAATATAATATAAAAATAATTATAATAATATAATAAACTCAATTGCATTCAAAACGTGCACAGAGACTAGTAGCCGAAACAAGTAGGATATTTATAGGGTGATTGATGGTGATCTTTGTCAAACAAGAAGTGTGGTATTTGCTTAGGTTGGTTCTCAACACACAACAAGTCACGTAGCATCTATAGCACTTATGATAGGTGATCGAACAAAGGTTTGAGTTGCGAAACAGAAATATAATAATAGTATCGAATAGTTGATCGATCATGGTGGTTGTTTTGATGTGTTAATGATCAAGGTGATTAAACCAAATCATAGGTAGTTGTAATGTTAGTGATGATAACTGAAAATGGTAGCGGTTTTAAGGGGTGTTTTAAATGGTGGTTTGATGGACCTAGATGGTGGCCATTAATATAGTAATTGAATAAGTAACAAACTCTAATTTAAGGTGGCGATTGTCAAAAGAGAAATATGGAAGATGTGAGAATGGTAGAGTCAATAAATAAATAAATAAAAATTATAGATTCACTCTTAGTCGAGTTATGCATAAGTATATATATATGTATCTATTTACAAATAGTGGTTCGTGAATCGTCGAGAACAGTCGAAGGTTAAATGAATATCTGAAACAGTTCAAAATTTTTGAGACTCAATCTAACAGACTTTGCTTATCGTGTCGAAATCATATATAGTTTATGTTTAAATTTGGTCGGAAATTTCCGGGTCGTCACAGTAGGTCTGACAAACTTATTTGTTAAGACCTTTTTACCCTTAACTATCTTAGCAAAGGTATTTGACAAGACAGCTTCAGGATCTATTTCAAGAATGGGGTCCATGTAAGTAACTTCTGCGAGAGCAGCAGCAGTGAAATGTCCCGTTCATATTGATTATAAACGTTCCATATTAATTGATTTCGTCGCGAGGTTTTGACCTCTATATGAGACGTTTTTCAAAGACTGTATTCATTTTAAAAACAACCATAACCTTTATTTTATCTATAAAGGTTTAAAAAGCATTACGTAGATTATCAAATAATGATAATCTAAAATATACCGTTTACACACGACCATTACATAATGGTTTACAATAAGAATATATTACATCAAAAATAAATTTCTTGAATGCAGTTTTTACATAATATCATACAAGCATGGACTCCAAATCTTGTCCTTATTTTAGTATGCAACAGCGGAAGCTCTTAATAATCACCTGAGAATAAACATGCTTAAAATGTCAACAAAAATGTTGGTGAGTTATAGGTTTAACCTATATATTATCAAATCATAATAATAGACCACAAGATTTCATATTTCAATATACATCCCATACATAGAGATAAAAATCATTCATATGGTGAACACCTGGTAACCGACATTAACAAGATGCATATAAGAATATCCCCTATCATTTCGAGAAATCCTTCGGACATGATAAAAATGAATTCGAAGTACTAAAGCATCCGGTACTTTGGATGGGGTTCGTTAGGCCCAATAGATCTATCTTTAGGATTCGTGTCAATTAGTAGATCGGTTTACTAATTCTTTGTAAGACCCGAATAATTATCTTACTTACTTGTGTATTATGGTGTTCAAGGGTGTGGGTTTTATTGTATATAAAATAAAATGCAAAAGAAACTGTTTCAGTAGGATCGCGCGCCGCGTGGGTTTGGGGCGCGCCGCGCCATTTGGCGCTGACAGAATCCTTTGTTTTAATTGGTTTAAATGAAGGGTATTTGGGTAATTTCACTTGGGGCCGGATATGTGAGCCATATTAGCTGGTTTGGATCAGTTTTGGATCATTTTCACATCCATTCATCACTCTCAAACTATTTTAGAGAGAGAGAGAGATTCTAGAGAGAGATTTCGGGTTTTGGTGAAGAAGGAGGCCGAATTGATCAAAAGCTCGAGTTCTAAAGTTGTTCCTTTCGTTCCTAGCTACGTTGTGGTGGTATTGGTAAGCTCAAACTCCGAATTTCATCTATTTGATTTGATATTCAAGTTAGGGTTTGAGTTAGTTTGATGAAAAACCCTTTTAGATGATGAAATGGGTTTAGTGATGCTAGTAATTGGGTTTATTGTTAATTGTTGGTGGATTTTGGGTTGGTGAACTAATTGGCCATGTTTAGGACTTGAAATTGAGTTTAATCACTTAAGTTAGTGATTATGGAAGTATTGAAACCCATTTAAGGTTATTTGGTTGACTAATTGTGACTTTGGGTCAAATTAGGGTTTGGTGGTGATTATGACCCATTTGGCGATTTAATGAGGTTTATAAACTTAAAATGGATTAAGTTGAAGTATTAAACCGAGTTAAATTTGTTTTGGTGTTAAAACTTGTAAATGGTGAGATTTTGACTTAATGGGTCAAAACTAGGGTTTTAGTGTCAAAATGGGTATGACGCGTGTTTAATACTTGAGTTCGGGTTTAATTGGCGTATTAGGACCATTCTCACTTGTGTTAGTGATTATTGGTTAGTTTTGGGCACGGTTTGTGCTTGGAAGTGCATTTGGGTCGAAATTGCACTAAGTGACGAATTGGGTTGATTTGTAAATCCACTCTAAGTGTATTGTTGTAATTGTGATAATGGAATAGGTATTTTCCATTGGCGAGTTGCGGTTTACTTGGAAGCTTTCTTCAAGACTTCAAGGTGAGTGTTAATATCCTATGTGCATATGTATGTGTAGGATGGGTGCGGGTCGGGTTGAAGTGTTTCTTGGTTATAGAGCTCACTTCACATATAGGTGGATTTGATGGACTTGTGTATAGGTCCAATTGGCACGGTTGTGCGTTTTGGTTGGCCACCTTTGGCGGGGTACACAATTTGTGTGTACATTATCACACGCGGTATGATGTGGATTATATAACCCCAATGGCGAAGGGTTAATATTGTGATGTGTACTTAGATATAACCCCAATGGCGAAGGGTAGTATTGTGAGTGGAATAATTATACGTATGTGTATATGGCGTATTTATTTGTGAATGTTATGGTATGAACCATCGAGCCGGTAGTGCCATAATGTATGTGTGTGATAGGATGTGTACCACGAGCCAGTAGCATCGAGTGTGAACCACGAGCCGGTAGCACTATAAAATAATTGATGTGAACCACGAGCTGGTAGCATCGAGTGTGAACCACGAGCCGGTAGCACTATAAAATAATTGATGTGAACCACGAGCCGGTAGCATCGAGTGTGAACCACAAGCCGGTAGCACTATAAAAGAGTATGACTCAATTGCATATGGTGTGAACCACGAGCCGGTAGCACCATAGCGTTATGGTTAACCTTGGGAGTTTTACGCGTTGTTATATATATATTGTATACGTATAATGTTGTATTGACGTGATGTAGCTAACCTTCTGGTTGTAGCTTATTGGCATTGTTCGCAATGTTGTTTGCGAACTTACTATATTGTTGGTGTTGTTAGCTTGTGCTTAGTGAACGTACGGTATGCTAGGTTTAGCTTGCCTTATACTTGGATGCTTCGGTATGCGCTATTTGATTATTATTGTGGCGTGTCCATTTTATACATATATATGTATGTAGTATATTTTCACTCACTAAGCGTTAGCTTACCCTTTCGTTGTTGACTTTTTATAGATTGCATGGATGCGGAGGTTCGGGTAAGCGGGGACTAGTGGACTCGCGTAGTTGCTTTAGAAGGCATGCTTTTGGATTGATTAGGATTGGGTAGCGTATCCCTAATCGCCATGCTCGACCTTAATTTTGTATTACAAATCATGTGGTTGAAAACTTGTATTTTAGTACGAAAGTCGTAAAACGGCCAATGTGGGCCCGGTCTTCGTAAAACTAATTTTATTAATGGAACGTGTTAGTTCTACATATATTAATGTATGGTTAAAAGAGTTTTGTCTAAATACGTCAGGAAGTGGTCAAACATTTTCGCATTTCATGACTTTTTGGACAGGCCACTTTGGCGCGCCGCGCGGCCATTTGGCGCGCCGCGCCATGTGCTGTACCAGCAAAATATTTTTTTCTTCTTCTGCGTTATTGGTTGGTTAACGGGTTGGGTTGTTACATTCTTAGGTTACCAAGCAAAAGGGACATATTCGGCTTCGATCATTCACCCATATAATGTAGTTTCAATTACTTGTGTCTATTTCGTAAAACATTTATAAAATTGCATGTATTCTCATCCCAAAATATTAGATTTTAAAAGTGGGACTATAACTCACTTTCACAGATTTTTACTTCGTCGGGAAGTAAGACTTGGCCACTGGTTGATTCACGAACCTATAACAAATATGTACATATATATCAAAGTATGTTCAAAATATATTTACAACATTTTTAATACGTTTTACTGTTTTAAGTTTATTAAGTCAGATGTCCTCGTTAGTAACCTACAACTAGTTGTTCACAGTTAGATGTACAGAAATGAATCGATATATATTATCTTGAATCAATCCACGACCTAGTGTATACACGTCTCAGGCTAGATCACAACTCAAAGTATATATATTTTTGGAATTAACCTCAACCCTGTATAGCTAACTCCAACGTTACTACATATAGAGTGTCTATGGTTGTTCCAAATAATATATATAGATGGGTCGATATGATATGTCAAAACATTTGCATACGTGCCTATGGTATCCCAAGATTACATAATATATTAGAATACATGTATAATACAATATAAGTTAGCTAGGATATGATTAATATAGATTTGTTACCATTTTTCGCGTAGCTACAACAATCAAAAATATCTAATCTTGTTTTACCCATAACTTCTTCGTTTTAAATCCGTTTTGAGTGAATCAAAATGCTATGGTTTCATATTGAACTCTATTTTATGAATCTAAACAGAAAAAGTATAGGTTTATAGTCAAAAATATAAGTTACAAGTTGTTTTTTTAAAGGTAGTCATTTCAGTCGAAAGAACGACGTCTAGATGACCATTTTGGAAAACATACTTCCACTTTGAGTTTAACCATGATTTTTGGATATAGTTTCATGTTCATAAGAAAAATCATTTTTCCAGAAGAATAACTTTTAAATCAAATTTTATCATATTTTTTAATTAACTAACCCAAAACAGCTCGCGGTGTTACTACGACGGCGTATATCCGATTTTACGGTGTTTTTCATGTTTCCAGGTTTTAAATCATTAAGTTAGCATATCATATAGATATAGAACATGTGTTTATTTGATTTTAAAAGTCAATTTAGAAGGATTAACTTTTGTTTGCGATCAAATTTAGAATTAACTAAACTATGTTCTAGTGATTTCAAGTTTAAACCTTCGAATAAGGTAGTTTTATATATATGAATAGAATGATGTTATGAACATCATTACTACCACAGGTTTTGTGGATAAACCTACTGGAAATGAGAAAAATAGATCTAGCTTCAAAGGATCCTTGGATGGCTTGAAAGTTCTTGAAGCAGAATCATGACACGAAAACAAGTTCAAGTAAGATTTCCACTCGAAATAAGATTGTTATAGTTATAGAAATTGAATCAAAGTTTGAATATGAGTATTACCTTGTATTAGAAAGATATCTTACTATAAATAAGAAAGATTTCTTGAGGTTGGATGATCACTTTACAAGATTGGAAGTAAGCTAGCAAACTTGGAAGTATTCTTGATTTTATGAAACTAGAACTTATAGAATTTATGAAGAACACTTAGAACTTGAAGATAGAACTTGAGAGAGATCAATTAGATGAAGAAAATTGAAGAATGAAAGTGTTTGTAGGTGCTTTTGTTCGTTGGTATATGGATTAGATATAAAGGATGTGTAATTTTGTTTACATGTAAATAAGTCATGAATGATTACTAATATTTTTGTAATTTTATGAGATATTTCATGCTAGTTGCCAAATGATGGTTCCCACTTGTGTTAGGTGACTCACATGGGCTGCTAAGAGCTGATCATTGAAGTGTATATACCAATAGTACATACATCTAAAGCTGTGTATTGTACGAGTACGAATACGGGTGCATACGAGTAGAATTGTTGATGAAACTGAACGAGGATGTAATTGTAAGCATTTTTGTTAAGTAGAAGTATTTTTATAAGTGTCTTGAAGTCTTTCAAAAGTGTATGAATACATATTAAAACACTACATGTATATACATTTTAACTGAGTCGTTAAGTCATCGTTAGTCGTTACAAGTAAATGTTGTTTTGAAACCTTTAGGTTAACGATCTTGTTAAATGTTGTTAACCCATTGTTTATTATATCTAAAGAGATGTTAAATTATTACATTATCATGATATTATGATATATTAATATATCTTAGTATGATATATATACAGTTAAATGTTGTTACAACGATAATCGTTACATATATGTCTCGTTTCGAAATCATTAAGTTAGTAGTCTTATTTTTACATATGTAGTTCATTGTTAATACACTTAATGACATGTTTACTTATCATTTCATGATTAAACATTGTGTATCAATATCTTATTATGATTCATATGTATTTGGTAAGACGTTGTTATAACGATAATCATTATATATATCGTTTCGAGTTTCTTAATTCAATAAACTCAATTTTATGTATATAACCCATTGTTAAAATACCTAATGAGATACTTACTTATCATAATAACATGTTAACTATATATATAATCATATATATGTTATCATATAGTTTTTACAAGTTTTAACGTTCGTGAATCACCAGTCAACTTGGGTGGTCAATTGTCTATATGAAACCTATTTCATTTAATCAAGTCTTAACAAGTTTGATTGCTTAAAATATTGGAAACACTTAATCATGTAAATAACAATTTCATTTAATATATATAAACATGGAAAAGTTCGGGTCACTACAAAACCTGCCTTCAAAGAATCCAAATGATTCAGTATCTGCTGATGTCATTAATGAATACCTTGCTCCTGACTCTAAACCTTTACGGACAATCTTCATCATCGTCCATCAATATTAGAAATTCTAAGATATCATCGTATCTTTTATTATAAATATCCTCGATATTTCTGAAGATATTATCATAACTATTCTTATCTAATATCATTTACCTCTTCGCAATATCAGTATTACATCAGAAAGGAAACTATATTAGTTTCTAAATTCTGAAAAATTTAAATTTAAAATATGAATTTTTTTGATTGCTTAACATGTTGGAAACACTTAATCATGTAAATAACAATTTTATTTAATATATATAAACATGGAAAAGTTCGGGTCACTACAGTACCTACCCGTTAAATAAATTTGGTCCTGAAATTTTAAGCAGATGGAGGTGTTGACGTATCTTCTGGAAGTAAGTGCAGGTATTTCTTCTTCATCTGATACTCTCGTTCCCAGGTGAACTCGGGTCCTCTACGAGCATTCCATCAAACTTTAACAATTGGTATCTTGTTTTGCTTAAGTCTTTTAACCTCACGATCCATTATTTAGACGGGTTCTTCGACGAATTGAAGTTTTTCGTTGATTTGGATTTTGTTTAACGGAATAGTGAGATCTTCTTTAGCAAAACATTTTTCAAATTTGAGACGTGGAAAGTGTTATGTACAGCCGCGAGTTATTGTGGTAATTCAAGTCGGTAATCTACTGGTCCGACATGATCAATAATCTTGAATGGTCCTATATACCTTGGATTTAATTTCCCTCATTTACCAAATCGAACAACGCCTTTCCAAGGTGCAACCTTAAGCATGACCATATCTCCAATTCAAATTCTATATCTTTTCTTTTAATGTCGGCGTAGCTCTTTTGTCGACTTTGGGCGGTTTTCAACCGTTGTTGAATTTTGATGATCTTCTCGGTAGTTTCTTGTATTATCTCCGGACCCGTAATCTGTCTATCTCCCACTTCACTCCAACAAATCGGAGACCTACACTTTCTACCATAAAGTGCTTTAAACGGCGCCATCTCAATGCTTGAATGGTAGCTGTTGTTGTAGGAAAATTCTGCTAACGGTAGATGTCGATTGAAATGTCCCGTTCTTATTGATTAAAAAACATTCCATATTAATTGATTTCGTTGCGAGGTTTTAACCTCTATATGAGACGTTTTTTCAAAGACTGCATTCATTTTTAAACAAACCATAACCTTTATTTCATAAATAAGGGTTTAAAAAGCTTTACGTAGATTATCAAATAATGATAATCTAAAATATCATGTTTACACACGACCATTACATAATGGTTTATAATACAAATATGTTACATCGAAATCAGTTTCTTGAATGCAGTTTTTACACAATATCATACAAACATGGACTCCAAATCTTGTCCTTATTTTAGTATGCAACAGCGGAAGCTCTTAGTATTCACCTGAGAATAAACATGCTTTAAACGTCAACAAAAATGTTGGTGAGTTATAGGTTTAACCTATATATATCAAATCGTAACAATAGACCACAAGATTTCATATTTCAATACACATCCCATACATAAAGATAAAAATCATTCATATGGTGAACACCTGGTAACCGACATTAAAAAGATGCATATATAAGAATATCCCCATCATTCCGGGACACCCTTCGGATATGATATAAATTTCGAAGTACTAAAGCATCCGGTACTTTGGATGGGGTTTGTTAGGCCCAATAGATCTATCTTTAGGATTCGCGTTAATTAAGGTGTCTGTTCCCTAATTCTTAGATTACCAGACTTGATAAAAAGGGGCATATTCGATTTCGATAATTCAACCATAGAATGTAGTTTCACGTACTTGTGTCTATTTTGTAAATCATTTATAAAACCTGCATGTATTCTCATCCCAAAAATATTAGATTTTAAAAGTGGGACTATAACTCACTTTCACAGATTTTTACTTCGTCGGGAAGTAAGACTTGGCCACTGGTCGATTCACGAACCTATAACAAATATGTACATATATATCAAAGTATGTTCAAAATATATTTACAACACTTTTAATACATTTTGATCTTTTAAGTTCATTAAGTCAGCTGTCCTCGTTAGTAACCTACAACTAGTTGTCCAAAGTTAGATGTACAGAAAAAAAAATTGATATATATTATCTTGAATCAATCCACGACTCAGTGTATACATGTCTCAGGCTAGATCACAACTCAAAGTATATATATTTTTGGAATCAACCTCAACCCTGTATAGCTAACTCCCACATTACTTCACATAGAGTGTCTATGGTTGTTCCAAATAATATATACACATGGGTCGATATGATATGTCAAAACATTTGCATACGTGTCTATGGTATCCCAAGATTACATAATATATTAGAATACATGTATAATACAATATAAGTTAGCTAGGATATGATTAATATAGATTTGTTACCAATTTTCACCTTGCTACAACAAGAAAAATTATCCAATCTTGTTTTAACCATAACTTCTTCATTTTAAATCTGTTTTGAGTGAATCAAATTGCTATGGTTTCATATTGAACTATATTTTATGAATATAAACAGAAAATGTATAGGTTTATAGTCGTAAATATAAGTTACAAGTCGTTTTTGTAAAGGTAGTCATTTCAGTCGAAAGAACGACGTCTAGATGACCATTTTAGAAAACAAACTTCCACTTTGAGTTTAACCATGATTTTTGGATATAGTTTCATGTTCATAAGAAAAATCATTTTTCCAGAAGAACCACTTTTAAATCAAAGTTTATCGTAGTTTTTAATTAACTAACCCAAAACAGCCCGCGGTGTTACTACGACGGTGTATGTCCGGTTTTACAGTGTTCTTCGTGTTTCCAGGTTTTAAATCATTAAGTTAGCATATCATATAGATATAGAACATGTGTTTAGTTGATTTTAAAAGTCAAGTTAGAAGGAATAACTTTTGTTTGCGAACAATTTTAGAATTAACTAAACTATGTTCTAGTGATTACAAGTTTAAACCTTCGAATAAGATAGCTTTATATGTATGAATCGAATGATGTTATGAACATCATTACTACCTCAAGTTTTCTGAATAAAGCTACTGGAAATGAGAAAAATGGATCTAGCTTCAAAGGATCCTTGGATGGCTTGAAAGTTCTTAAAGCAGAATCATGACACGAAAAACAAGTTCAAGTAAGATTTCCACTCGAAATAAGATTGTTATAGTTATAGAAATTGAATCAAAGTTTGAATATGAGTATTACCTTGTATTAGAAAGATATCTTACTGTAAATAAGAAAGATTTCTTGAGGTTGGATGATCACTCTACAAGATTGGAAGTAAGATAGCAAACTTGGAAGTATTCTTGATTTTATGAAACTAGAACTTGTAGAATTTATGAAGAACACTTAGAACTTGAAGATAGAACTTGAGAGAGATCAATTAGATGAAGAAAATTGAAGAATGAAAGTGTTTGTAGGTGTTTTTGGTCGTTGGTGTATGGATTAGATATAAAGGATATGTAATTTTGTTTTCATGTAAATAAGTCATGAATGATTACTCATATTTTTGTAATTTTATGAGATATTTCATGCTAGTTGCCAAATGATGGTTCCTACATGTGTTAGGTGACTCACATGGGCTGCTAAGAGCTGATCATTGGAGTGTATATACCAATTATACATACATCTAAAAGCTGTGTATTGTACGAGTACGAATACGGGTACATACGAGTAGAATTGTTGATTGAACTGAACGAGGATGTAATTGTAAGAATTTTTGTTAAGTAGAAGTATTTTGATAAGTGTCTTGAAGTCTTTCAAAAGTGTATGAATACATATTAAAACACTACATGTATATACATTTTAACTGAGTCGTTAAGTCATCGTTAGTCGTTACATGTAAATGTTGTTTTGAAACCTTTAGGTTAACGATCTTGTTAAATGTTGTTAAAACAATGTTTATAATATCAAATGAGATTTTAAATTATTATATTATCATGATATTATGATGTACGAATATCTCTTAATATGATCTATATACATTAAATGTCGTTACAACAATAATCGTTACATATATGTCTCGTTTCAAAATCATTAAGTTAGTAGTCTTATTTTTACATATGTAGTTCATTGTTAATACACTTAATAATATATTTACTTATCATTTAACATAATTAACCAAGTGTATCAATATCTTAATATGATTCATATGTATCTAGTAAGACGTTATAACGATAATCGTTATATATATCGTTTTCGAGTTTCTTAATTTAATAGTCTCATTTTTATGTATATAACTCATTATTAAAATACCTAATGAGATACATACTTATAATAAAATCATGTTAACTATATATATAACCATATATATGTCATCGTATAGTTTTTACAAGTTTTAACGTTCGTGAATCACCGGTCAACTTGGGTGGTCATTTGTCTATATGAAACCTATTCCAATTAATCAAGTCTTAATAAGTTTGATTGCTTAACATGTTGTAAACACTTAATCATGTAAATATCAATTTCATTTAATATATATAAACATGGAAAAGTTCGGGTCACTACAGTACCTACCCGTTAAATAAATTTCGTCCCGAAATTTTAAGCTGTTGAAAGTGTTGACGAATCTTCTAGAAATGGATGCGGGTATTTCTTCTTCATCTGATCTTCACGCTCCCAGGTGAACTCGGGTCCTCTATGAGCATTCCATCGAACCTTAACAATCGGTATCTTGTTTTGTTTAAGTCGCTTAACCTCACGATCCATTATTTCGACGGGTTCTTCAATGAATTGAAGTTTTTCATTGATTTGGATTTTGTCCAACGGAATAGTGAGATCTTCTTTAGCAAAACATTTCTTCAAATTTGAGACTTGGAAAGTGTTATGTACAGCCGCGAGTTGTTGAGGTAGCTCCAGTTGGTAAGCTACTGGTCCGACACGATCTATAATCTTTAATGGTCCAATGTACCTTGGATTTAGTTTCCCCCGTTTACCAAATCGAACAATGACTTTCCAAGGTGAAACATTAAGCATGACCATTTCTCCAATTTCAAACTCTACATCTTTTCTTTTACTGTCCGCGTAGCTCTTTTGTCCACTCTGGGCGGTTTTCAATCTTTGTTGAATTTGGATGATTTTCTCGGTAGTTTTTTGTATTATCTCCGGACCCGTAATCTGTCTATCCTCCACTTCATTCCAACAAATCGGAGACCTGCACTTTCTACCATAAAGTGCCTCAAATGGCGCCATCTCAATACTAGAATGATAACTGTTGTTGTAGGAAAATTCTACTAACGGTAGGTGTCGATCCCAACTGTTTCCGAAATCAATAACACATGCTCGTAGCATGTCTTCAAGCGTTTGTATCATCCTTTCGCTCTGCCCATCAGTTTGTGGATGATAGGCGGTACTCATGTCTAGACGAGTTCCTAATGCTTGCTGTAATGTCTGCCAGAATCTTGAAATAAATCTGCCATCCCTATCAGAGATAATAGAGATTGGTATTCCATGTCTGGAGATGACTTCCTTCAAATACAGTCGTGCTAACTTATCCATCTTGTCATCTTCTCTTATTGGCAGGAAGTGTGCTGATTTAGTGAGACGATCAACTATTACCCAAATAGTATCAAAACCACTTGCAGTCCTTGGCAATTTAGTGATGAAATCCATGGTAATGTTTTCCCATTTCCATTCCGGGATTTCGGGTTGTTGAAGTAGACCTGATGGTTTCTGATGCTCAGCTTTGACCTTAGAACACGTCAAACATTCTCCTACGTATTTAGCAACATTGGCTTTCATACCCGGCCACCAAAAATGTTTCTTGAGATCCTTGTACATCTTCCCCGTTCCAGGATGTATTGAGTATCTGGTTTTATGAGCTTCTCTAAGTACCATTTCTCTCATATCGCCAAATTTTGGTACCCAAATCCTTTCAGCCCTATACCGGGTTCCGTATTCCCGAATATTAAGATGCTTCTCCGATCCTTTGGGTATTTCATCCTTTAAATTTCCCTCTTTTAAAACTCCTTGTTGCGCCTCCTTTATTTGAGTAGTAAGGTTATTGTGAATCATTATATTCATAGATTTTACTCAAATGGGTTCTCTGTCCTTCATGCTCAAGGCATCAGCTACCACATTTGCCTTCCCTGGGTGGTTACGAATCTCAAAGTCGTAATCATTCAACAATTCAATCCACCTACGCTGCCTCATGTTCAGTTGTTTCTGATTAAATATGTGTTGAAGACTTTTGTGGTCGGTATATATAATACTTTTGACCCCATATAAGTAGTGCCTCCAAGTCTTTAATGCAAAAACAACCGCGCCTAATTCCAAATCATGCGTCATATAATTTTGTTCGTGAATCTTCAATTGTCTAGACGCATAAGCAATCACCTTCGTTCGTTGCATTAATACACAACCGAGACCTTGCTTTGATGTATCACAATAAATCACAAAATCATTATTCCCTTCAGAAAATGACAATATAGGTGCCGTAGTTAGCTTTTTCTTCAATAACTGAAACACTTTCTCTTGTCCATCCTTCCGTTCAAATTTCTTCCCTTTATGCGTTAATGAAGTTAAGGGTTTTGCTATTCTGGAAAAGTCTTGGATGAACCTTCTGTAGTAACCATCTAGTCCTAAAAACTGGCGTATGTGTTTCGGAGTTTTCGGGGTTTCCCACTTTTCAACAGTTTCTATCTTTGCCGGATCCACCTTAATACCTTCTTTGTTCACTATGTGACCGAGGAATTGAACTTCTTCCAACCAAAATGCACACTTTAAAAATTTAGCGTACAATTCTTCCTTCCTCAATACTTCTAACACCTTTCTCAAATGTTCACCGTGTTCTTGGTCATTCTTTGAGTAAATAAGTATGTCATCAATGAAAACAATGACAAACTTGTCAAGGTATGGTCCACACACTCGGTTCATAAAGTCCGTGAACACAGTTGGTGCATTAGTTAAACCAAACGGCATGACCATAAACTCGTAATGACCGTAACGTGTTCTGAAAGCAGTCTTTGGAATATCATCTTCTTTCACCCGCATTTGATGATACCTGGAACGTAAGTCAATCTTTGAATAAACAGACGAGCCTTGTAGTTGATCAAATAGATCGTCGATTCTCAGTAGTGGGTAGCGGTTCTTGATGGTAAGTTTGTTCAACTCTCGGTAGTCGATACACAACCTGAATGTACTATCTTTCGTCTTGACAAACAAAACAGGAGCTCCCCACGGTGATGTGCTTGGTAGAATGAAACCACGCTCTAAAAGTTCTTGTAATTGGCTTTGCAGTTCTTTCATCTCGCTGGGTGCGAGTCTGTAAGGAGCACTAGCTATTGGTGCAGCTCCTGGTACAAGATCTATTTGAAATTCAACGGATCGATGTGGGGGTAATCCCGGTAATTCTTTCGGAAATACATCGGGAAATTCTTTTGCGACGGGAACATCATTGATGCTCTTTTCTTCAGTTTGTACTTTCTCGACGTGTGCTAGAACAGCATAGCAACCTTTTCTTATTAGTTTTTGTGCCTTCAAATTACTAATAAGATGTAGCTTCGTGTTGCCCTTTTCTCCGTACACCATTAAGGGTTTTCCTTTTTCTCGTATAATGCGAATTTCATTTTTGTAACAAACGATCTCTACATTCACTTCTTTCAACCAGTCCATACCGATTATCACATCAAGACTCCCAAACTCTACTGGTATCAAGTCAATCTTAAATGTTTCGCTAACCAGTTTAATTTCTCGATTTCGACATATATTATCTGCTGAAATTAATTTACCATTTGCTAATTTGAGTAAAAATTTACTATCCAAAGGCGTCAATGGACAACTCAATTTAGCACAAAAATCTCTACTCATATAGCTTCTATCCGCACCCGAATCAAATAAAACGTAAGCAGATTTATTGTCAATAAGAAACGTACCCGTAACAAGCTCCGGGTCTTCCTGTGCCTCTGCCGCATTAATATTGAAAACTCTTCCACGGCCTTGTCCATTCATGTTCTCCTGGTTCGGGCAATTTCTAATAATGTGGCTCGGTTTTCCACATTTATAACAAACTACATTAGCATAACTTGCTTCGACACTACTTGCTCCGCCATTACTCGTTCTGACACCATTTGTTCCTTTCGTTCTGTTAACCCCTGGTCCGTAGACCTCACACTTCGCCGCGCTAAGGCCATTTCTTTTACACTTGTTGCAAAATTTGGTGCAGAACCCCGAGTGATACTTTTCACACCTTTGGCATAGCTGCTTTTGATTTTTGTTGTTGTTGTTGTTGCGGTTATTATTATTGTTGGGATGATTGTTGTAGTTGCTGTTGTTATTGTTGTTGTTGTCGTTGTTGTTGTTGTTGTTGTTGTTGTTGGGCCGTTTGTTGTAGTTACGATTGATGTTGCGATTGTTGGGATAGTTGTTGTGATTATTGTTGTAATTGCTGTTGTTGTTGTATTGGTGATTCTTATCACCGTTTTCCTCCCACTTTCTTTTGACTTGCTTCACATTGGCCTCTTCAGCATTCTGTTCTTTAATTCTTTCTTCAATCTGGTTCACTAGTTTGTGAGCCATTCTACATGCCTGTTGTATGGAGGCGGGCTCGTGTGAACTTATATCTTCTTGGATTCTTTCCGGTAATCCTTTCACAAACGCGTCGATCTTCTCTTCCTCATCTTCGAACGCTCCCGGACACAATAGGCACAATTCTGTGAATCGTCTTTCGTACGTGGTAATATCAAATCCTTGGGTTCGTAACCCTCTAAGTTCTGTCTTGAGCTTATTGACCTCGGTTCTGGGACGGTACTTCTCGTTCATCAAGTGCTTGAATGCTGACCATGATAGTGTGTAAGCATCATCTTGTCCCACTTGCTCTAGATAGGTATTCCACCATGTTAATGCAGAACCTGTGAAGGTATGCGTAGCGTACTTCACTTTATCCTCTTCAGTACACTTACTTATGGAAAACACCGATTCGACCTTCTCGGTCCACCGTTTCAATCCGATCGGTCCTTCGGTTCCATCAAATTCCAAAGGTTTGCAGGCAGTGAATTCTTTGTAGGTGCATCCTACACGATTTCCTGTACTGCTAGATCTAAGGTTATTGTTGGTATGTAGTGCAGCCTATACTGCGGCTATCTTTGAAGCAAGAAAGACACGAAATTCCTCTTCGCTCATATTCAAGGTTTATCGAGTAGTCGGTGCCATTTCCTTCAAATAGTCAAATGAAACAAGTTAATCATACAGAATATTAAGAGTAGTCAATAGTATCTCGTAGCATAATATGAACTCATTTATAAAAGCTTTTTCTTCATATTAGCGTTTTATAAGTTTAAATTCGGGTAGTACCTACCCGTTAAGTTCATACTTAGTAGCTATTATACAATTCAACTACTACAATTCTATATGAAAAACTGATTATAATAATATTTCGCGTTCAAACTTTTACACAATATTTTACAAACTTACAATACCGCTTATTTTACATATAGCATGAAATATAGCACACAGTAACTTTGATACAAGATAGTTGTGAAGATAATTCTAGCTAGTACACAAGTCATTCAGTAAAGGCAATAAAGACACGTAATTCATACGTCCAGAAACAAGTCATGCATTCTAGTTTTACTAGGACTACTTCCCATCCTTGGTCTTGTGGAACATAACTGTTATGGTCGTTGATAAGACAGCGTGTTGTAACGTCGTCAAAGGGACGAGCGTTACGTAATATCCAACAGTCCCTTAACAATCTAAAAACCTCATTTCTTACCCCAATTACCGACTTCGTCACTTGTGGGAACGTTTTGTTTAATAGTCGTAGCCCGATGTTCTTGTTCTCACTTTGGTGAGAAGCGAACATTACTAAGCCGTAAGCATAACATGCTTCCTTATGTTGCATGTTAGCCGCTTTTTCTAAATCATGAAGTCCTATATTCGGAAACATTGAGTCAAAATAATTTCTTAACCCGTTGCGTAAAATAGCATTTGGGTTCCCCGCAATATATGCGTCAAAGTAAACACATCGTAACTTATGGGTTTCCCAATGTGATATCCCCCATCTTTCAAACGAAAGCCTTTTATAAACCAAGGCATTCTTGGAACGTTCTTCGAATGCCTTACAAACTGAATTTGCCATAAATAGTTGTGCCGAGGAATTCTGACCGACTCTAGACAAGATTTCATCAATCATGTCTCCGGGTAAGTCTTCTAAAATATTGGGTTGTCTATCCATTTTGTGTTTTTATACTGTACAAGAGTTAGATTCATAAAAGATACTTATTAATACAAGCAATTTTTACATATATCGTAAAGCATAAGCACACTATATTACATATATTACACCGCACAAATACAACTATCTTATTCCGACTCACTCGTTTCTTCTTTTTTGAACTTGGTTCTTTTTGCTAAGTTTTTAGGGATATATGATGTTCCCCTAATACGAGCCGTCGTTTTCCACATTGGTCTAGAAAAACCTGGTGGTTTAGAGGTTCCCGGGTTATTGTTACAACTTAAGAAATACGGGTGTTGACGATACATATAAAGTTCATCAGGGTTGGAATCAGATTTCTCTATTTTTATGCCCTTTCCCTTATTGTTCTCTTTTGCCTTTTTAAATTCAGTTGGGGTAATTTCTATAACATCATCGGAATCCTCGTCGGGATCCGATTCATCGGAGAATTGGTAATCCTCCCAATATTTTGCTTCCTTGGCGGAAACACCGTTGACCATAATTAACCTTGGTCGATTGGTTGAGGATTTTCTTTTACTTAACCGTTTTATTATTCCCCCCACCGGTTCTATTTCTTCTTCCGGTTCCTCCTCCTCCGGTTCCGATTCTTCTTCCGGTTCCGATTCTTCTTCCGGTTCCTCTTCGGGAACTTGTGAATCAGTCCACGAATCATTCCAAATTACATTTGACTCTTCATTATTATTAAGTGAGTCAATGGGACTTGTATTAGAGGTAGACATCTATCACATAATATCAAATACGTTAAGAGATTAATATATCACATAATATTCACACGTTAAAAATATATAGTTTCCAACAAAATTTGTTAAGCAATCATTTTTCAAGTAAACACGGTCGAAGTCCAGACTCACTAATGCATCCTAACAAACTTGATAAGACACACTAATGCAAAATTCTGGTTCTCTAAGACCAAAGCTCGGATACCAACTGAAATGTCCCGTTCTTATTGATTAAAAAACGTTCCATATTAATTGATTTCGTTGCGAGGTTTTGACCTCTATATGAGACCTTTTTTTAAAGACTGCATTCATTTTTAAAACAAACCATAACCTTTATTTCATAAATAAAGGTTTAAAAAGCTTTACGTAGATTATCAAATAATGATAATCTAAAATATCATGTTTACACACGACCATTACATAATGGCTTACAATACAAATATGTTACATCGAAATCAGTTTCTTGAATGCAGTTTTTACACAATATCATACAAACATGGACTCCAAATCTTGTCCTTATTTTAGTATGCAACAGCGGAAGCTCTTAGTATTCACCTGAGAATAAACATGCTTTAAACGTCAACAAAAATGTTGGTGAGTTATAGGTTTAACCTATATATATCAAATCGTAACAATAGATCACAAGATTTCATATTTCAATACACATCCCATACATAGAGATAAAAATCATTCATATGGTGAACACCTGGTAACCGACATTAACAAGATGCATATATAAGAATATTCCCATCATTCCGGGACACCCTTCGGATATGATATAAATTTCGAAGTACTAAAGCATCCGGTACTTTGGATGAGGTTTGTTAGGCCCAATAGATCTATCTTTAGGATTCGCGTTAATTAGGGTGTCTGTTCCCTAATTCTTAGATTACCAGACTTAATAAAAAGGGGCATATTTGATTTCGATAATTCAACCATAGAATGTAGTTTCACGTACTTGTATCTATTTTGTAAATCATTTATAAAACCTGCATGTATTCTCATCCCAAAAATATTAGATTTTAAAAGTGGGACTATAACTCACTTTCACAGATTTTTACTTCGTCGGGAAGTAAGACTTGGCCACTGGTCGATTCACGAACCTATAAAAAATATGTACATATATATCAAAGTATGTTCAAAATATATTTACAACACTTTTAATACATTTTGATGTTTTAAGTTCATTAAGTCAGCTGCCCTCGTTAGTAACATATAACTAGTTGTCCAAAGTTAGATGTACAGAAAAAAAAATTGATATATATTATCTTGAATCAATCCACGACCCAGTGTATACATGTCTCAGGCTAGATCACAACTCAAAGTATATATATTTTTGGAATCAACCTCAACCCTGTATAGCTAACTCCCACATTACTGCACATAGAGTGTATATGGTTGTTCCAAATAATATATACACATGGGTCGATATGATATGTCAAAACATTTGCATACGTGTCTATGGTATCCCAAGATTACATAATATATTAGAATACATGTATAATACAATATAAGTTAGCTAGGATATGATTAATATAGATTCGTTACCAATTTTCACGTTGCTACAACAAGAAAAATTATCCAATCTTGTTTTAACCATAACTTCTTCATTTTAAATCCGTTTTGAGTGAATCAAATTGCTATGGTTTCATATTGAACTCTATTTTATGAATATAAACAGAAAAAGTATAGGTTTATAGTCAGAAATATAAGTTACAAGTCGTTTTTGTAAAGGTAGTCATTTCAGTCGAAAGAACGACGTCTAGATGACCATTTTAGAAAACAAATTTCCACTTTGAGTTTAACCATGATTTTTGGATATAGTTTCATGTTCATAAGAAAAATCATTTTTCCAGAAGAATCACTTTTAAATCAAAGTTTATCGTAGTTTTTAATTAACTAATCCAAAACAGCCCGCGGTGTTACTACGACGGCGTATGTCCGGTTTTAAAGTGTTCTTCGTGTTTCCAGGTTTTAAATCATTAACTTTTGTTTGCGAACAAGTTTAGAATTAACTAAACTATCTTCTAGTGATTACAAGTTAAAACCTTCGAATAAGATAGCTTTATATGTATGAATCGAATGATGTTATGAACATCATTACTACCTCAAGTTTTCTGGATAAAGCTACTGTAAATGAGAAAAATGGATCTAGCTTCAAAGGATCCTTGGATGGCTTGAAAGTTCTTGAAGCAGAATCATGACACGAAAAACAAGTTCAAGTAAGATTTCCACTCGAAATAAGATTGTTATAGTTATAGAAATTGAATCAAAGTTTGAATATGAGTATTACCTTGTATTAGAAAGATATCTTAATGTAAATAAGAAAGATTTCTTGAGGTTGGTTGATCACTCTACAAGATTGGAAGTAAGATAGCAAACTTGGAAGTATTCTTGATTTTATGAAACTAGAACTTGTAGAATTTATGAAGAACACTTAGAACTTGAAGATAGAACTTGAAAGAGATCAATTAGATGAAGAAAATTGAAGAATGAAAGTGTTTGTAGGTGTTTTTGGTCGTTGGTGTATGGATTAGATATAAAGGATATGTAATTTTGTTTTCATGTAAATAAGTCATGAATGATTACTCATATTTTTGTAATTTTATGAGATATTTCATGCTAGTTGCCAAATGATGGTTCCCACATGTGTTAGGTGACTCACATGGGCTGCTAAGAACTGATCATTGGAGTGTATATACCAATAATACATACATCTAAAAGCTGTGTATTGTACGAGTATGAATACGGGTACATACGAGTAGAATTGTTGATGAAACTGAACGAGGATGTAATTGTAAGCATTTTTGTTAAGTAAAAGTATTTTGATAAGTGTCTTGAAGTCTTTCAAAAGTGTATGAATACATATTAAAATACTACATGTATATACATTTTAACTGAGTCGTTAAGTCATCGTTAGTCGTTATATTCATAGATTTTACTCGAATGGGTTCTCTGTCCTTTATGCTCAAGGCGTCGGCTACCACATTTGCCTTCCTCGGGTGGTAACGAATCTCAAAGTCATAATCATTCAATAATTCAATCCACCTACTCTGCCTCATATTCAGTTGTTTCTGATTAAATATGTGTTGAAGACTTTTGTGGTCAGTATATATAATACTTTTGACCCCATATAAGTAGTGTCTCCAAGTCTTTAATGCAAAAACAACCGCGCCTAATTCCAAATCATGCGTCGTATAATTCTACTCGTGAATCTTCAATTGTCTAGACACAAAAGCAATTACTTTCGTTCGTTGCATTAATATACAACCGAGACCTTTCTTTGAGGCGTCACAATATATCACAAAATCATCATTCCCTTCAGGTAATGACAATATAGGTGCCGTAGTTAACTTTTTCTTTAACAATTGAAACGCTTTGTCTTGTTCATCTTTCCATTCAAATTTCTTCCCTTTATGCGTTAATGCAGTCAAGGGTTTTGCTATTTTGAAAAAATCTTGGATGAATCTCCTGTAATAACCAGCTAGCCCTAAAAATTGGCGTATATCTTTTGGAGTTTGCTGGATCCACCTGAATACCTTCTTTGTTCACTATATGACCGAGGAATTGAACTTCTTCCAACCAAAATGCACACTTTGAAAACTTAGCGTACAGTTTTTTCTTTTCTCAGCAACTCTAGCACTTTTCTCAAATGTTCTTCGTGCTCTTGATCGTTCTTCGAGTAAATAAGTATGTCATTGATGAAAACAATGACAAAATTGTCAAGATATGGCCCACACTCTCAGTTCATGAGGTCCATGAACACAGCTGGGGCATTCGTCAATCCAAACAGCATAACCATAAACTCGTAATGACCCTAACGCATCCTAAAAGCAGTCTTCGGAATGTTATCCTCTTTTACCCGCATTTGGTGATATCCAGAACGTAAATTGATCTTCAAATAAACTGACGAGCCTTGTAGTTAATCAAATAAGTCGTCGATTCTCGGTAATAGGTAACGGTTCTTGATGGTAAGTTTGTTCAACTCTCGGTAGTCGATACACAACCTGAATGTACCATCTTTCTTCTTGACAAACAGAACAGGAGCTCCCCATGGTGATGTACTTGGTCGAATGAAACCACGCTCTAAAAGTTCCTGTAACTGACTTTGTAGTTCTTTCATTTCGCTGGGTGCGAGTCTGTATGGAGCACGAGCTATTGGTGCAGCTCCTGGTACAAGGTCTATTTGAAATTCAACGGATCGATGTGGGGGTAATCCCGGTAATTCTTTCGAAAATACATCGGAAAATTCTTTTGCGATGGGAACATCACTGATGTTCTTTTCTTCAAGTTTAACTTCCTCGATGTGTGCTAGAATGACGTAGCAACCTTTTCTTATTAGTTTTTGCGCCTTCAAACTACTAATAAGATTTAACTTCACGTTGTTTTTTTCTCTGTACACCATTAAAGGTTTTTCTTTTTTACGCATAATGTGAATCGCATTTTTGTAACAAACGACCTCTGCTCTTACCTTCTTCAACCAGTCCATGCCAATTATTATATCAAAACTCCCTAACTCGACTGGTATTAAATCAATCTTAAACGTTTCATCACCCAGTTTAATTTCTCTATCCCGACATATATTATCTGCTGAAATTAATTTACCGTTTGCTAATTCGAGTAAAAATTTACTATCCAAAGGTGTCAATGGGCAACTTAATTTAGCACAAAATTCTCTACTCATATAGCTTCTATCCGCACTCGAATCAAATAAAACATAAGCAGATTTATCGTCAATAAGAAACGTACCCGTAACAAGCTCCCCGTCTTCCTGTGCTTCTGCCGCATTAATATTGAAAACTCTTCTACGGCTCTGCCCATTAGTATTCCCCTGATTCGGGAAATTTCTAATAATGTGGTCCGGTTTTCCACATTTATAACAAACAGCGTTTGTATTACTTGCTCCGACACTATTCGTTTCGGCATTACTTGTTCCGACATTATTTGTTCCTTTAGTTCTGTTAAACTTTGGTTTGTAGATCTCACACTTTGTCGCGCTATGACCATTTCTTTTACACTTGTTGCAAAATGTCGTGCAAAACCCCTGATGATTTTCTTCACACCTATGACATGGCTGTTTTTGCTTTTTGTTACCGTTGTTGTTATTGAGGTTGTTGTTGGGATTGTTATTGTTGTTGAAACGATTGTTGTAGTTATTGTTGTTGTTGTTGTTGTTGGGATGTTTGTTGTAGTTATTGTTAGGATTGCGGTTATTGTTGCGATTGTTGTTGCGGTTGTTGGGATAGTTGTTGCGATTGTGGTTGTAATTGTTGTTGTTGTTGTACTGGTGACTCTTGTCACCGTTTTCCTCCCACTTCCTCTTGAGTTGTTTCGTGTTGGCTTCTTCGGCCGCCTACTCTTTAATTCTACCCTCAATCTGATTTATGAGTTTATGAGCCATTCGACTTGCCTTCTGTATAGAAGCGGGCTCGTGTGAACTCACATCTTCTTGAATCCTTACTGGTAACCCTTTTACAAATGCGTCGATCTTCTCTTCTTCATCTTTGAATGCTCCCGAACACAATAGACACAACTCTGTGAATCTTCGTTCATATGTGGTAACGTCGAACCCTTGTGTTCGTAACTCTCTAAGTTCTGCCTTGAGTTTATTGACTTCGTTTCTAGGACGGTACTGCTCGTTCATCAATTGCTTGAATGCCGACCACGGTAGTGCGTAAGCAGCATTTTGTCCTACCTGTTCAAGATAGGTGTTCCACCACGTTAACGCAGTACCTGTGAAGGTATGCGTAGCGTACTTAACTTTGTCCTCTTCAGTACACTTACTTATGGCAAACACCGATTCGAATTTCTCGGTCCACCGTTTCAATCCAATTGGTCCTTCGGTTCCATCAAATTCCAAAGGTTTGCAGGCAGTGAATTCTTTGTAGGAGCATCCTACACGATTTCTTGCTCTGTTAGCTGCATTGCTAGATTCAGAGTTATTGTTGGTATGTAGCGCAGCTTGTACTGCGGCTATGTTTGCATCAAGAAAGGTACGAAATTCCTCTTCGCTCATATTCAAGGTGTAGTAGTCAATAGTAGTCAATAGTATTTCGTACGAAATTCCTTCAAAATAGCCAACAGAATCGAGTTAATCATACAGAATATTAAGAGTAGTCAATAGTATTTCGTAGCATAATATGAACTCATTCATAAAAGCTTTTTCTTCATATTAGCGTTTTATAAGTTTAAATTCGGGTACTACCTACCCGTTAAGTTCATACTTAGTAGCTAATATACAATTCAACTTCTACAATTCCATATGAAAAACTGATTATAATAATATATCACATATAAATATTCTTCAAACTTACAACATCACTATATTACATATAACAAGAAATATAGTACACTTTGATACAGGACAGTTTTGAAGATAAATCTAGTTAATACGCAAGTTGTTCAGCAAAGGAAATAAAGACACGTAATTCATAAGTCCATAAACAAGTCATGCATTCTGGTTTTACTAAGACGACTTCCCATCCTTGGTCTTGTGGAAAATAACCGTTATGACCATTGGTGTGACGATCGCTCCAAATCCATATGGACGAACACGTCATTCATCGATTTCATACGATATCTAAAAGAAAAGTTATTGATTTTTCGCCAGCTTTCCAAAAACATGCATATCATATACCTTTTATTAGTAATATATGTATTTAATTCGTGATACATCATAAACTGTTTAACGACAAAATTAAAGCATACAAGCATGCATAAACATATATACTCGAGCACTAGACATATATACACTATTAATATATAAAAGATAAGATATAAATGCTTACGTATCAATATTGTGATTCAATATTGCAGAAAAGTACGTAGACGCAACAGAGATGATAAATACTAGTTTGACTTGCGAACAATATTCACGAACATTACCCATAACCTCCATAGTTATAACCCATAGTTTCCCTAGCTCTATCCCGCTCGAAAGGCTTGTTTGAAAATAATTCGCTCATAACCTCGTCGTAGTATTTTATGTATAATAATACTAATAATAATACTCCTAACTATAAGATTAATAATAATATTAATCTTAATAATAATAATAATATAAATAATAAATATAAATAATAAATATAAAATATAATACGGAGTAATATAGATATTAATATGTGTGTGTGTGTTGAGCAAACTGGCCAATTTATAGAATGTTTCTGAATTCTGACTGCCATGCGATCGCATGGGTTTTATGCCTATTTCTCATGCGGTCGCATGGCCCCAAAATCCAGCTTACAATTTTTTTGTTTTCTTGTTTGTCGACATATTATTATATATATATAATATATATAATTTATATTAATTATATATATATTATATTATATTCATGTATATAGTTGACTTGTAATTTTAGGTCCGTTAACTCGTACGTTGATACTCGACTCGTGTACCACTTTCGGTTTTTCGAACGCACTTTCGTACGTTTAGAAAATTAGCCTTTTACGTTACGCGACGTGTACCCTTATTAATAATTTGACTTACTCATCAATAAATTACCTTATAAAAAATGTAACTTATAAAATTGAGCGTTGTGGTCATTTGCTTCTATAAATCAGTGACTCGTTGTTTATCAAAATATATTATTTTAAATAAGGACGTTTTTTTGACTAAGTTAATATTATATTGTTGTAAAAAAATATATATATATATATATACGTATATTTTCCAAACCAATTATAATGGTTCGTGAATCGTTAGAGTTTGGTCAAGGTTAAATGAATGTATGAATACAGTTTACACTTCTTGAGATTCAACTTAACAAACTTTGCTTATCGTGTCGGAATAATATAAAGATAAAGTTTAAATTTGGTCAGAAATTTCCGGGTTGTCACAGTACCTACCCGTTAAAGAAATTTCGTCCTGAAATTTGATTGAGATGGTCATGGCTGACAATAAATACATTTTCATGATGCTTGCGAGCTGAAAATTAAAGTTTTGTCATCAGCGAGTAATATAGATAAAACAATTTGGTTACGCGAAGAGTATAAATGAAGTTATCACAAAGGAGTGAAATGAGTAGGTAAAGTTTCGTTATATCTTTTGACGTAGACAGGTTGATTTCCAGAGTTCAAGAGATTTGGAGAAGGTCTTAGTAATAAGATTTGATTCTTCGAAAATCAAGGAAATTAGGATCCGCTTTAAATGCAATCATCTGTTTTGATTACTCTGTCGAATATTTTACTATAAATCCACCCCCTTCATTTCCTTACTTTTACCATTCCTATACTCAATTCCCAAATTCAAAAGATTGTGAAAATGCTTAATCCAGTTCTGATCCTTGTCCTTATCCTTACTATCGCAACAATTATTCTCCTTTTCCAACTTCCGCCAGAGGAATCTGCTTACTTTTACTTTGCCCTTGGGGTTATAGTGCTTTTAATTCTCCCGTGTCTTTATGTTGCGATAAACATTGATATACACGGTTTGTAATTTATGTGTTGTTATCGGGCTTTATATTCTCCCTTATATTTCAAAGTTCATGCTTCTGTATTCTATAATTATTTTCATTCCTAGTTAATTCTCTCTTTTATTTGCTGCAATTTATACCCCAATTTCTATTTCGGAGTTTTGTCCCTTCGTTTCTTCTTCTTGTGACTAAGCATTGCTTGTAATGGTCCAGAATTCGCGGATATGAATTTCGGAATGAACATTGTTAATGTTCTAAGAAGAAAATGGTAATGGTATGATCTTGATTTGTTAAATTACCAGAATACCCTGGAAAAGACCGAATCATCAAGAAATATTTTCTTGATATTTTAGAGATTAAATAGAATACAAGAGTCGTATGACATAGCACATGATGACGTTATGATCTGTGAATCATCACGTTCCATTTAGAAACTCAGCAAGACTTATTGTAATATAATCACGTTGATCAAGTGTCATTATATTATACTAACTCATGCTTCAGTTCCCAACACTACTTCAAACATATTCATATTTTAAACTCGAAGGTTTCAGAATTTAGAAACTAAAATAGTTTCTTTTATGATTTTACACAGATAGCGCGAAGAAGTAAATGATTTCGGATAACAATAGTTGTGAAGATATCTTCAGAAACATCAAAGATATTTATCATGAAAGATATGATGATATCTTAGAACATTTAAGATCAGAGGATGATGAAGAATATTGTCCGCAAGGGTTTTAGAGTAAGGAACAAGGTATTTGCTAAGGATTTCAGCAGACACTGAATCATTTAGATTCTTTGAAGGCAGGTTTAGTATTTGTGATTTGTCCACAGCCTCCTTCATACTTTACTCAATTCGTTTTCCCGTTTCAAACCTTCTCTTTTTCTGAGCTTTGCCAACACACTATTCTTTATCATCAAACTTTTTACTGTTAAGGTCGTTTACAGTTTTTGCTGCTTCATCAGCATCTTTTGAAATTTCGAGAATTAGTTCGCAGTTTAGGGTGTTTTTCAGAAACTTCACATTCAAAGTACGTAAGTATAAGAGATAGATGTTATATATACACATATAACTGTTGGTATATACATGCTGCAAGATTTCAAAATACGGATTGCTGATGTAGTGACCCGAACTTTTCCATGTTTATATATATTAATTGAGATTGATGTTTACATGATTAAATGTTTCCAACATGTTAAGCAATCAAACTTGTTAAGACTTGATTAATTGAAATAGGTTTCATATAGACAATTGACCACCCAAGTTGACCGGTGATTCACGAACGTTAAAACTTGTAAAAAAACTATATGATGACATATATATGGTTATATATATAGTTAACATGATATTATGATAAGTAAACATATCATTAATTATATTAACAATGAACTACATATGTAAAAACAAGACTACTAACTTAATGATTTTGAAACGAGACATATATGTAACGTTTATCGTTGTAACGACATTTAATGTATATATATCATATTAAGAGATATTCGTACATCATAATATCATGATAATATAATAATTTAAAATCTCTTTTGTTATTATAAATATTGGGTTAACAACATTTAACAAGATCGTTAACCTAAAGGTTTCAAAACAACACTTACATGTAACGACTAACGATGACTTAACGACTCAGTTAAAATGTATATACATGTAGTGTTTTAATATGTATTTATACACTTTTGAAAGACTTCAATACACTTATCAAAATACTTCTACTTAACAAAAATGCTTACAATTACATTCTCGTTCAGTTTCATCAACAATTCTACTCGTATACACCCGTATTCGTACTCGTACAATACACAGCTTTTAGATGTATGTACTATTGGTATATACACTCCAATGATCAGCTCTTAGCAGCCCATGTGAGTCACCTAACACATGTGGGAACCATCATTTGGCAACTAGCATGAAATATCTCATAAGATTACAAAAATATGAGTAATCATTCATGACTTATTTACATGAAAACAAAATTACATATCCTTTATATCTAATCCATACACCAACGACCAAAAACACCTACAAACACTTTCATTCTTCAATTTTCTTCATCTAATTGAACTCTCTCAAGTTCTATCTTCAATTTCTAAGTGTTCTTCATAAATTCCAAAAGTTCTAGTTTCATAAAATCAAGAATACTTTCAAGTTTGCTAGCTCACTTCCAATCTTGTAAGGTGATCATCCAACCTCAAGAAATCTTTGTTTCTTACAGTAGGTTATCATTCTAATACAAGGTAATAATCATATTCAAACTTTGGTTCAATTTCTATAACTATAACAATCTTATTTCAAGTGATGATCTTACTTGAACTTGTTTTCGTGTCATGATTTTGCTTCAAGAACTTTGAGCCATCCAAAGATCCATTGAAGCTAGATCCATTTTTCTCTTTTCCAGTAGGTTCATCCAAGGAACTTAAGGTAGTAATGATGTTCATAACATCATTCGATTCATACATATAAAGCTATCTTATTCGAAGGTTTAAACTTGTAATCACTAGAACATAGTTTAGTTAATTCTAAACTTGTTCGCAAACAAAAGTTAATCCTTCTAACTTGACTTTTAAAATCAACTAAACACATGTTCTATATCTATATGATATGCTAACTTAATGATTTAAAACCTGGAAACACGAAAAACACCGTAAAACCGGATTTACGCTGTCGTAGTAACACCGCGGGCTGTTTTGGGTTAGTTAATTAAAAACTATGATAAACTTTGATTTAAAAGTTGTTATTCTGAGAAAATGATTTTTATTATGAACATGAAACTATATCCAAAAATTATGATTAAACTCAAAGTGGAAGTATGTTTTCTAAAATGGTCATCTAGACGTCGTTCTTTCGACTGAAATGACTACCTTTACAAAAACGACTTGTAACTTATTTTTCCGACTAGAAACCTATACTTTTTTTGTTTAGATTCATAAAATAGAGTTCAATATGAAACCATAGCAATTTGATTCACTCAAAACGGATTTAAAATGAAGAAGTTATGGGTAAAACAAGATTGGATAATTTTTCTCATTTTAGCTACGTGAAAATTGGTAACAAATCTATTCCAACCATAACTTAATCAACTTGTATTATATATTATGTAATCTTGAGATACCATAGACACGTATACAATGTTTCGACCTATCATGTCGACGCATCTATATATATTTCGGAACAACCATAGACACTCTATATGTGAATGTTGGAGTTAGCTATACAGGGTTGAGGTTGATTCCAAAATATATATAGTTTGAGTTGTGATCAATACTGAGATACGTATACACTGGGTCGTGGATTGATTCAAGATAATATTTATCGATTTATTTCTGTACATCTAACTGTGGACAACTAGTTGTAGGTTACTAACGAGGACAGCTGACTTAATACACTTAAAACATCAAAATATATTAAAAGTGTTGTAAATATATTTTGAACATACTTTGATATATATGTATATATTGTTATAGGTTCGTGAATCAACCAGTGGCCAAGTCTTACTTCCCGACGAAGTAAAAATCTGTGAAAGTGAGTTATAGTCCCACTTTTAAAATCTAATATTTTTGGGATGAGAATACATGCAGGTTTTATAAATGATTTACAAAATAGACACAAGTACGTGAAACTACATTCTATGGTTGAATTATCGAAATCGAATATGCCCCTTTTTATTAAGTCTGGTAATCTAAGAATTAGGGAACAGACACCCTAATTGACGCGAATCCTAAAGATAGATCTATTGGGCCTAACAAACCCCATCCAAAGTACCGGATGCTTTAGTACTTCGAAATTTATATCATATCCGAAGGGTGTCCCGGAATGATGGGGATATTCTTATATATGCATCTTGTTATTGTCGGTTACCAGGTGTTCACCATATGAATGATTTTTATCTCTATGTATGGGATGTGTATTGAAATATGAAATCTTGTGGTCTATTGTTACGATTTGATATATATATAGGTTAAACCTATAACTCACCAACATTTTTGTTGACGTTTTAAGCATGTTTATTCTCAGGTGATTATTAAGAGCTTCCGCTGTCGCATACTTAAATAAGGACAAGATTTGGAGTCCATGCTTGTATGATATTGTGTAAAAACTGCATTCAAGAAACTTATTTTGTTGTAACATATTTGTATTGTAAACCATTATGTAATGGTCGTGTGTAAACAGGATATTTTAGATTATCATTATTTGATAATCTACGTAAAGCTTTTTAAACCTTTATTGATGAAATAAAGGTTATGGTTTGTTTAAAAATGAATGCAGTCTTTGAAAAACGTCTCATATAGAGGTCAAAACCTCGCAACGAAATCAATTAATATGGAACGTTTTTAATCAATAAGAACGGGACATTTCAGTTGGTATCCGAGCGTTGGTCTTAGAGAACCAGAAAATTTGCATTAGTGTGTCTTATCGAGTTTGTTAGGATGCATTAGTGAGTCTGGACTTCGACCGTGTTTTCTTTAAAAATGATTGCTTAACATTTTTGTTGGAAACTATATATTTTTAACATATGAATATTATGTGATATATTAATCTCTTAACGTGTTTGATATTATGTGATAGATGTCTACCTCTAGAACAAGTCCCATTGACTCACCTAATAATAATGAAGAGTCAAATGTAAATTGGAATGATTTGTGGACTGATTCACAAGTTCCCGAAGAGGAACCGGAAGAAGAGTCGGAACCGGAAGAAGAATCGGAACCGGAAGAAGAATCGGAACCGGATGAAGAAATAGAACCGGTGGGGGAAATAATAAAACGGTTAAGTAAAAGAAAATCCTCAACCAACCGACCAAAGTTAATTATGGTCAATGGTGTTTCCGCCAAAGAAGCAAAATATTGGGAGGATTACCAATTCTCCGATGAATCGGATTCCGACGAGAATTCCGATGATGTTATAGAAATTACCCCAACTGAATTTAAAAAGGCAAAAGAAAATAATAAGGGAAAGGGCATAAAAATAGAGAAATCTAATTCCAACCCCGATGAACTTTATATGTATCGTCAACCCCCGAAGTCCTTAAGTTGTAACAATGACCCGGGAACCTCTAAACCACCTGGTTTTTCTAAACCAATGTGGACAACGACGGCTCGTATTAGGGGAACATCATATATCCCTAGAAACTTGGCAAAACGAACCAAAACCGAAGAAGAAGAAACGAGCGAGTCGGAATAAGATAGTTGTATTCGTGTGGTGTAATATATGGAATATAGTGTTCTTATGCTTTATGATATATGTAAAAATTGCTTGTATTAATAAGTATTTTTTTTATGAATCTAACTCTTGTCTATTTTACAGTTTAAAAACACAAAATGGATAGACAACCCAATATTTTAAGAGACCTACCCGGAGACATGATTGATGAAATCTTGTCTAGAGTCGGCCAGAATTCTTCGGCACAACTATTTAAGGCGAGATCAGTTTGTAAGACATTCGAAGAACGTTCCAAGAATGTCTTGGTTTATAAGAGACTTTCGTTTGAAAGATGGGGGATATCACATTGGGAAACCCATAAGTTACGATGTGTTTACTTTGACGCATATATTGCGGGGAACCCAAATGCTATTTTACGCAACGGGTTAAGAAATTATTTTGACTCAATATATCCGAATATTGGACTTCGTGATTTAGAAAAAGCGGCTAACATGCAACATAAAGAAGCATGTTATGCTTACGGATTAGTAATGTTCGCTTCTCACCAAAGTGAGAACAAGAACATCGGGCTACAACTATTAAACAAAACGTTTCCACAAGTGACGGAGTCGGTAATTGGGGTAAGAAATGAGGTTTTTAGATTATTACGGGACTGTTGGACATTACGTAACCCTCGTCCCTTTGACGACGTTACAACACGCTGTCTTATCAACGGCCATAACGGTTATGTTGCACAAGATCAAGGATGGGAAGTAGTCCTAGTAAAACCAGAATGCATGACTTGTTTCTGGACGTATGAATTACGTGTCTTTATTGCCTTTGCTGAACGACTTGTGTACTAGCTAGAATTATCTTCACAACTATCTTGTATCAAAGTTATTGTGTGCTATATTTCATGCTTTATGTAAAATAAGCGGTATTGTAAGTTTGTAAAATATTGTATAAAAGTTCGAACGCGAAATATTATTATAATCAGTTTTTCATATAGAATTGTAGTAGTTGAATTGTATATTAGCTACTAAGTATGAACTTAACGGGTAGGTACTACCCGAATTTAAACTTATAAAACGCTAATATGAAGAAAAAGCTTTTATAAATGAGTTCATATTATGCTACGAAATACTATTAACTACTCTTAATATTCTGTATGATTAACTTATTCCATTTGACTATTTTGAAGGAAATGGCACCGACTACTCGACACACCGTGAATATGAATGAAGAGGAATTCCGTACTTTTCTAGCTTCAAACATAGCCGCAGTACAGGCTGCGCTACATACCAACAATAACCTTGGATCTACCAGTACAGGAAATCGTGTAGGATGCACCTACAAAGAATTCACTGCCTGCAAACCTTTGGAATTTGATGGAACCGAAGGGCCGATCGGATTGAAACGGTGGACCGAGAAGGTCGAATCGGTGTTTGCCATAAGTAAGTGTACTGAAGAGGACAAAGTGAAGTACGCTACGCATACCTTCACAGGTTCTGCGTTAACATGGTGGAATACCTATCTAGAGCAAGTGGGACAAGACGATGCGTACGCACTACCGTGGTCAGCATTCAAGCACTTGATGAACGAGAAGTACCGTCCCAGAACCGAGGTCAATAAGCTCAAGACAGAACTTAGAGGGTTACGAACCCAAGGATTTGATATTACCACGTACGAAAGACGATTCACAGAATTGTGCCTATTGTGTCCGGGAGCATTCGAAGATGAGGAAGAGAAGATCGACGCGTTTGTGAAAGGATTACCGGAAAGAATCCAAGAAGATATAAGTTCACACGAGCCCGCCTCCATACAACAGGCATGTAGAATGGCTCACAAACTAGTGAACCAGATTGAAGAAAGAATTAAAGAACAGACTGCTAAAGAGGCCAATGTGAAGCAAGTCAAAAGAAAGTGGGAGGAAAACGGTGATAAGAATCACCAATACAACAACAACAGCAATTACAACAATAATCGCAACAATTATCCCAACAATCGCAACATCAATCGCAACTACAACAAACGGCCCAACAATAACAACAACAACAACAGCAACAGCAACTACAACAATCATCCTAACAACAATAATAACCGCAACAACAACAACAATCAGAAGCAGCTATGCCAAAGGTGTGAAAAGAATCACTCGGGGTTCTGCACCAAATTTTGCAACAAGTGTAAAAGAAATGGTCATAGCGCGGCGAAGTGTGAGGTCTACGGACCAGGGGTTAATAGAACGAAAGGAACAAATGGTGTCGGAACGAGTAATGGCGGAGCAAGTAGTGTCGGAGCAAGTTATGCCAATGTAGTTTGTTATAAATGTGGAAAACCGGGCCACATTATTAGAAATTGCCCGAACCAGGAGAACACGAATGGACAAGGCCGCGGAAGAGTTTTCAATATTAATGCGGCAGAGGCACAAGAAGACCCGGAGCTTGTTACGGGTACGTTTCTTATTGACAATAAATCTGCTTACGTTTTATTTGATTCGGGTGCGGATAGAAGCTATATGAGTAGAGATTTTTGTGCTAAATTAAGTTGTCCATTGACGCCTTTGGATAGTAAATTTTTACTCGAATTAGCAAATGGTAAATTAATTTCAGCAGATAATATATGTCGGAATCGAGAAATTAAACTGGTTAGCGAAACATTTAAGATTGATTTGATACCAGTAGAGTTAGGGAGTTTTGATGTGATAATCGGTATGGACTGGTTGAAAGAAGTGAAAGCGGAGATCGTTTGTTACAAAAATGCAATTCGCATTATACGAGAAAAAGGAAAACCCTTAATGGTGTACGGAGAAAAGGGCAACACGAAGCTACATCTTATTAGTAATTTTAAGGCACAAAAACTAATAAGAAAAGGTTGCTATGCTGTTCTAGCACACGTCGAGAAAGTACAAACTGAAGAAAAGAGCATCAATGATGTTCCCATTGCAAAAGAATTTCCCGATGTATTTCCGAAAGAATTACCGGGATTACCCCCACATCGATCCGTTGAATTTCAAATAGATCTTGTACCAGGAGCTGCACCAATAGCTCGTGCTCCTTACAGACTCGCACCCAGCGAGATGAAAGAACTGCAAAGCCAATTACAAGAACTTTTAGAGCGTGGTTTCATTCGACCAAGCACATCACCGTGGGGAGCTCCTGTTTTGTTTGTCAAGAAGAAAGATGGTACATTCAGGTTATGTATCGACTACCGAGAGTTGAACAAACTTACCATCAAGAACCGCTACCCACTACCGAGAATCGACGACTTATTTGATCAACTACAAGGCTCGTTTGTTTATTCAAAGATTGACTTACGTTCCGGGTATCATCAAATGCGGGTGAAAGAAGATGATATTCCAAAGACTGCTTTCAGAACACGTTACGGTCATTACGAGTTTATGGTCATGCCGTTTGGTTTAACTAATGCACCAGCTGTGTTCATGGACCTTATGAACCGAGTGTGTGGACCATACCTTGACAAGTTTGTCATTGTTTTCATTGATGACATACTTATTTACTCAAAGAATGACCAAGAACACGGTGAACATTTGAGAAAGGTGTTAGAAGTATTGAGGAAGGAAGAATTGTACGCTAAGTTTTCAAAGTGTGCATTTTGGTTGGAAGAAGTTCAATTCCTCGGTCACATAGTGAACAAAGAAGGTATTAAGGTGGATCCGGCAAAGATAGAAACTGTTGAAAAGTGGGAAACCCCGAAAACTCCGAAACACATACGCCAGTTTTTAGGACTAGCTGGTTACTACAGAAGGTTCATCCAAGACTTTTCCAGAATAGCAAAACCCTTGACTGCATTAACGCATAAAGGGAAGAAATTTGAATGGAATGATGAACAAGAGAAAGCGTTTCAGTTATTGAAGAAAAAGCTAACTACGGCACCTATATTGTCATTGCCTGAAGGGAATGATGATTTTGTGATTTATTGTGACGCATCAAAGCAAGGTCTCGGTTGTGTATTAATGCAACGAACGAAGGTGATTGCTTATGCGTCTAGACAATTGAAGATTCACGAACAAAATTATACGACGCATGATTTGGAATTAGGCGCGGTTGTTTTTGCATTAAAGACTTGGAGGCACTACTTATATGGGGTCAAAAGTATTATATATACCGACCACAAAAGTCTTCAACACATATTTAATCAGAAACAACTGAATATGAGGCAGCGTAGGTGGATTGAATTATTGAATGATTACGATTTTGAGATTCGTTACCACCCGGGGAAGGCAAATGTGGTAGCCGATGCCTTGAGCAGGAAGGATAGAGAACCCATTCGAGTAAAATCTATGAATATAATGATTCATAATAACATTACTACTCAAATAAAGGAGGCGCAACAAGGAGTTTTAAAAGAGGGAAATTTAAAGGATGAAATACCCAAAGGATCGGAGAAGCATCTTAATATTCGGGAAGACGGAACCCGGTATAGGGCTGAAAGGATTTGGGTACCAAAATTTGGAGATATGAGAGAAATGGTACTTAGAGAAGCTCATAAAACCAGATACTCAATACATCCTGGAACGGGGAAGATGTACAAGGATCTCAAGAAACATTTTTGGTGGCCGGGTATGAAAGCCGATGTTGCTAAATACGTAGGAGAATGTTTGACGTGTTCTAAGGTCAAAGCTGAGCATCAGAAACCATCAGGTCTACTTCAACAACCCGAAATCCCGGAATGGAAATGGGAAAACATTACCATGGATTTCATCACTAAATTGCCAAGGACTGCAAGTGGTTTTGATACTATTTGGGTAATAGTTGATCGTCTCACCAAATCAGCACACTTCCTACCAATAAGAGAAGATGACAAGATGGAGAAGTTAGCAAGACTGTATTTGAAAGAAGTCGTCTCCAGACATGGAATACCAATCTCTATTATCTCTGATAGGGATGGCAGATTTATTTCAAGATTCTGGCAGACATTACAGCAAGCATTAGGAACTCGTCTAGACATGAGTACTGCCTATCATCCACAAACTGATGGGCAGAGCGAAAGGACGATACAAACGCTTGAAGACATGCTACGAGCATGTGTTATTGATTTCGGAAACAGTTGGGATCGACATCTACCGTTAGCAGAATTTTCCTACAACAACAGCTACCATTCAAGCATTGAGATGGCGCCGTTTGAAGCACTTTATGGTAGAAAGTGCAGGTCTCCGATTTGTTGGAGTGAGGTGGGGGATAGACAGATTACGGGTCCGGAGATTATACAAGAAACTACCGAGAAGATCATCCAAATTCAACAACGGTTGAAAACCGCCCAAAGTCGACAAAAGAGCTACGCTGACATTAAAAGAAAAGATATAGAATTTGAAATTGGAGAGATGGTCATGCTTAAAGTTTCACCTTGGAAAGGCGTTGTTCGATTTGGTAAACGAGGGAAATTAAATCCAAGGTATATTGGACCATTCAAGATTATTGATCGTGTCGGACCAGTAGCTTACCGACTTGAGTTACCTCAACAACTCGCGGCTGTACATAACACTTTCCACGTCTCGAATTTGAAGAAATGTTTTGCTAAAGAAGATCTCACTATTCCGTTAGATGAAATCCAAATCAACGAAAAACTCCAATTCATCGAAGAACCCGTCGAAATAATGGATCGTGAGGTTAAAAGACTTAAGCAAAACAAGATACCAATTGTTAAGGTTCGATGGAATGCTCGTAGAGGACCCGAGTTCACCTGGGAGCGTGAAGATCAGATGAAGAAGAAATACCCGCATCTATTTCCAGAAGATTCGTCAACACCTTCAACAGCTTAAAATTTCGGGACGAAATTTATTTAACGGGTAGGTACTGTAGTGACCCGAACTTTTCCATGTTTATATATATTAATTGAGATTGATGTTTACATGATTAAATGTTTCCAACATGTTAAGCAATCAAACTTGTTAAGACTTGATTAATTGAAATAGGTTTCATATAGACAATTGACCACCCAAGTTGACCGGTGATTCACGAACGTTAAAACTTGTAAAAAAACTATATGATGACATATATATGGTTATATATATAGTTAACATGATATTATGATAAGTAAACATATCATTAATTATATTAACAATGAACTACATATGTAAAAACAAGACTACTAACTTAATGATTTTGAAACGAGACATATATGTAACGTTTATCGTTGTAACGACATTTAATGTATATATATCATATTAAGAGATATTCGTACATCATAATATCATGATAATATAATAATTTAAAATCTCTTTTGTTATTATAAATATTGGGTTAACAACATTTAACAAGATCGTTAACCTAAAGGTTTCAAAACAACACTTACATGTAACGACTAACGATGACTTAACGACTCAGTTAAAATGTATATACATGTAGTGTTTTAATATGTATTTATACACTTTTGAAAGACTTCAATACACTTATCAAAATACTTCTACTTAACAAAAATGCTTACAATTACATTCTCGTTCAGTTTCATCAACAATTCTACTCGTATACACCCGTATTCGTACTCGTACAATACACAGCTTTTAGATGTATGTACTATTGGTATATACACTCCAATGATCAGCTCTTAGCAGCCCATGTGAGTCACCTAACACATGTGGGAACCATCATTTGGCAACTAGCATGAAATATCTCATAAGATTACAAAAATATGAGTAATCATTCATGACTTATTTACATGAAAACAAAATTACATATCCTTTATATCTAATCCATACACCAACGACCAAAAACACCTACAAACACTTTCATTCTTCAATTTTCTTCATCTAATTGAACTCTCTCAAGTTCTATCTTCAATTTCTAAGTGTTCTTCATAAATTCCAAAAGTTCTAGTTTCATAAAATCAAGAATACTTTCAAGTTTGCTAGCTCACTTCCAATCTTGTAAGGTGATCATCCAACCTCAAGAAATCTTTGTTTCTTACAGTAGGTTATCATTCTAATACAAGGTAATAATCATATTCAAACTTTGGTTCAATTTCTATAACTATAACAATCTTATTTCAAGTGATGATCTTACTTGAACTTGTTTTCGTGTCATGATTTTGCTTCAAGAACTTTGAGCCATCCAAAGATCCATTGAAGCTAGATCCATTTTTATCTTTTCCAGTAGGTTCATCCAAGGAACTTAAGGTAGTAATGATGTTCATAACATCATTCGATTCATACATATAAAGCTATCTTATTCGAAGGTTTAAACTTGTAATCACTAGAACATAGTTTAGTTAATTCTAAACTTGTTCGCAAACAAAAGTTAATCCTTCTAACTTGACTTTTAAAATCAACTAAACACATGTTCTATATCTATATGATATGCTAACTTAATGATTTAAAACCTGGAAACACGAAAAACACCGTAAAACCGGATTTACGCTGTCGTAGTAACACCGCGGGCTGTTTTGGGTTAGTTAATTAAAAACTATGATAAACTTTGATTTAAAAGTTGTTATTCTGAGAAAATGATTTTTATTATGAACATGAAACTATATCCAAAAATTATGATTAAACTCAAAGTGGAAGTATGTTTTCTAAAATGGTCATCTAGACGTCGTTCTTTCGACTGAAATGACTACCTTTACAAAAACGACTTGTAACTTATTTTTCCGACTAGAAACCTATACTTTTTTTTGTTTAGATTCATAAAATAGAGTTCAATATGAAACCATAGCAATTTGATTCACTCAAAACGGATTTAAAATGAAGAAGTTATGGGTAAAACAAGATTGGATAATTTTTCTCATTTTAGCTACGTGAAAATTGGTAACAAATCTATTCCAACCATAACTTAATCAACTTGTATTATATATTATGTAATCTTGAGATACCATAGACACGTATACAATGTTTCGACCTATCATGTCGACGCATCTATATATATTTCGGAACAACCATAGACACTCTATATGTGAATGTTGGAGTTAGCTATACAGGGTTGAGGTTGATTCCAAAATATATATAGTTTGAGTTGTGATCAATACTGAGATACGTATACACTGGGTCGTGGATTGATTCAAGATAATATTTATCGATTTATTTCTGTACATCTAACTGTGGACAACTAGTTGTAGGTTACTAACGAGGACAGCTGACTTAATACACTTAAAACATCAAAATATATTAAAAGTGTTGTAAATATATTTTGAACATACTTTGATATATATGTATATATTGTTATAGGTTCGTGAATCAACCAGTGGCCAAGTCTTACTTCCCGACGAAGTAAAAATCTGTGAAAGTGAGTTATAGTCCCACTTTTAAAATCTAATATTTTTGGGATGAGAATACATGCAGGTTTTATAAATGATTTACAAAATAGACACAAGTACGTGAAACTACATTCTATGGTTGAATTATCGAAATCGAATATGCCCCTTTTTATTAAGTCTGGTAATCTAAGAATTAGGGAACAGACACCCTAATTGACGCGAATCCTAAAGATAGATCTATTGGGCCTAACAAACCCCATCCAAAGTACCGGATGCTTTAGTACTTCGAAATTTATATCATATCCGAAGGGTGTCCCGGAATGATGGGGATATTCTTATATATGCATCTTGTTATTGTCGGTTACCAGGTGTTCACCATATGAATGATTTTTATCTCTATGTATGGGATGTGTATTGAAATATGAAATCTTGTGGTCTATTGTTACGATTTGATATATATATAGGTTAAACCTATAACTCACCAACATTTTTGTTGACGTTTTAAGCATGTTTATTCTCAGGTGATTATTAAGAGCTTCCGCTGTCGCATACTTAAATAAGGACAAGATTTGGAGTCCATGCTTGTATGATATTGTGTAAAAACTGCATTCAAGAAACTTATTTTGTTGTAACATATTTGTATTGTAAACCATTATGTAATGGTCGTGTGTAAACAGGATATTTTAGATTATCATTATTTGATAATCTACGTAAAGCTTTTTAAACCTTTATTGATGAAATAAAGGTTATGGTTTGTTTAAAAATGAATGCAGTCTTTGAAAAACGTCTCATATAGAGGTCAAAACCTCGCAACGAAATCAATTAATATGGAACGTTTTTAATCAATAAGAACGGGACATTTCAGCTGATTCCCAGTAATTGGCAAGACAATTCTTGTTACAAGATGCAGATGAGTAAATGATGGGGTTTCAATAAATATAATGATTTTTCGGAAAGTCAAAGATCAGTGAAGTTGTTGGTAAGTTTATTGCTAATGTGGTGGAACATAAACGGTTCCCCGGTAACGATGGCGAAAGTGGCAACATATATATCAAGGTTATAATAAGGCTGTTTCGACTGAAGAATCGAAGTTGACTTGCTGGAGCTGTGACAAAACTGTCTATTTTGAAAAGGGATTGAAAAGTTATTTTAGCTAATAAATGCCAAAGGGTATGACACGGATACATGTTAAACTATGACTTTGGTTTCGAGGGTTTTTTAGGTACAAGACTGCGGTTAACATGTGGTTGGATCATCATCTCGATTGTTCATTATTTACAGGAATTTCGAGGGAATTGAACATAGATTGTAATCGTTAATATTCATATGATGTTCTAGGATTTTGAATGATACAAATACTTTTCTGAGTTCTATGAATGGAAATGATGTTCTAGCACAGTTTTGAAGTCAAAGTATAGCTTCGAAAGATGTAGGAATCTAAGAATGATGTCTTTTGTTAAATCTTGACTTGGATTTTGATTTGTCAAAATCAAAATATGTAATCAAATTTGGATGAGGATGGTTGTTTTGATTTTTATAAAAGAATATATATATTGTTATGAAAGTAGTGAGTATAGTTGATGATTTGTTGAATCAGAATCGGAGAATGTAACATATTAATTATGAATTTATATATCTATCGGGTATTACCTACCCGTTAAAATATTCTCACCATTAACAGTTTGTACAAAAGAATTTTCTTAATTACAATCTTTATGAAAATATACCTACATATATATTTTCTTTAGGTGTAATCATGGATTTAATGAGTTAACATAATATTAATCTCATCTAGTGTTCGACTAGGACTAGAATATATAATCTCTAAAACTTTTAGAAACTACATATTCTCTGCAGAATATTTCTTCGATGAAGTTATGAATCAATACTTCATCGTTTGTTGTTGTTGGTATTCTTTGGTATCTATGGTGCGTATGACGTTGATGTTTGAGGTACAGATTATGATGTTGAGGTGTGGGATGCAGATGTTGTTGTTGGTGGTGGTAATGATACTGTTGGTGTTGATGATGGTGGTACTGTTGATGTCGGTGATGCTGCTGGTGCTTGTAATCTTTGCACCGTATTCTCCAAAGTCACTACCCGAGCGCGAAGCTCGTTGACTTTTTCTATTACACTGGGATGGTTATTGGTTCGGACTAGCGGATGAATAAGATTCAGAATTTGAGATAGTATATTATCGTGATGAGATACTCTAGAAATGAGAGAGAAAATGGTGTCTCGAACAGGTTCGCCGGTAAGTGCTTCAGGTTCTTCGCCAAGAGGGGAATGTGGTGGATGGAAGGGATCACCTTCTTCTTGTCTCCAATGATTAAGTAGGCTACGAACCCATCCCCAATTCATCCAGAATAAGTGATGGCTGATTGGTTGATCCATTCCAGTTACACTGTCTTCGGAATTCAGGTGAATATCCATATCGGAATAGCCGTCAGAGTTTAAGGAATTTGAACTAGATACGGGATCCATCTTGTATAATTAGGGAGATGATTTTTGATATGAATTAGATTATAGAATTTAATTTGGTATTCTTCAATACATAATTTACATATGTATATATAATACCAAATTCCATAAATCACGGAGAAATTTTCGGAAGATGTCAGGAAAAGTTTACAGTAACAGATACGCTAAGATATGAATTTTTGTCTATACAATATTTATGCAATAAATGCAGGAAAATGTGTCTAGACTTAAGAATGATAAGCATGTAATTTCCGACAAGAAATGATAAGCAAAACTTTTAACATGCAGACACGGTCGAAGTCCAGACTTACTAATGCATCTTAACAACTATTAGTTAGACACATTTATGCAAGACCTGGTTCGCTAGGACCAACGCTCTAATACCAACTGTGACGATCGCTCCAAATCCATATGGACGAACACGTCATTCATCGATTTCATACGATATCTAAAAGAAAAGTTATTGATTTTTCGCCAATTTTCCAAAAACATGCATATCATATACCTTTTATTAGTAATATATGTATTTAATTCGTGATTCATCATAAACCGTTTAACGACAAAATTAAAGCATACAAGCATGCATAAACATATATACTCGAGCACTAGACATGGATACACTATTAATATATAAAAGATAAGATATAAATGCTTACGTATCAATATTGTGATTCAATATTGCAGAAAAGTACGTAGATGCAACGGAGATGATAAATACTAGTTTGACTTGCGAACAATACTCACGAACATTACCCATAACCTCCATAGTTATAACCCATAGTTTCCCTAGATCTATCCCGCTCGAAAGGCTTGTTTGAAAATAATTCGCTCATAACCTCGTCGTAGTATTTTATGTATAATAATACTAATAATAATACTCCTAACTATAAGATTAATAATAATATTAATCTTAATAATAATAATAATATAAATAATAAATATAAATAATAAATATAAAATATAATACGGAGTAATATAGATATTAATATGTGTGTGTGTGTTGAGCAAACTGGCCAATTTATAGAATGTTTCTGAATTCTGACTGCCATGCGATCGCATGGGTTTTATGCCTATTTCTCATGCGGTCGCATGGCCCCAAAATCCAACTTACAATTTTTTGTTTTCTTGTTTGTCGACATATTATTATATATATTTAATATATATAATTTATATTAATTATATATATATATTATATTATATTCATGTATATAGTTGACTTGTAATTTTAGGTCCGTTAACTCGTACGTTGATACTCGACTCGTGTACGATTTTCGGTTTTTCGAACGCACTTTCGTACGTTTAGAAAACTAGCCTTTTACGTTACACGACGTGTACCCTTATTAATAATTTGACTTACTCATCAATAAATTACCTTATAAAAAATGTAACTTATAAAATTGAGCGTTGTGGTCATTTGCTTCTATAAATCAGTGACACGTTGTTTATCAAAATATATTATTTTAAATCAGGACGTTTTTTGACTAAGTTAATATTAAATTTTTGTAAAATATATATATATATATATATATATATATATATATATATATATATATATATATATATATATATATATATATATATATATACGTATATTTTCCAATCCAATTATAATGGTTCGTGAATCGTCAAGGTTTGATCATGGTTAAATGAATGTATGAATACAGTTTACACTTCTTGAGATTCAACTTAACAAACTTTTCTTATCGTGTCGGAATAATATAAAGATAAAGTTTAAATTTGGTCAGAAATTTCTGGGTTGTCACAGTTGGCTAGGCAGCATGTTGTAATGTCGTCAAAAGGACGAGTGTTTCGAAATGTCCAACAGCCCCGTAATAATCTAAAAACCTTGTTTCTCACCCCAACTACTGAATCCGTCACTTGTGGGAAGGTTTTATTTAAAAGCTGCAATTCGATGTTCTTTTTCTCACTTTGGTAAGAAGCGAAAATCACTAACCCGTAAGCATAACATGCTTCTTTATGTTGCATGTTAGAAGCTCTTTCTAATTCACGAAATCCTATGTTGGGATATGTTGAGTCAAAATAGGTTCTTAACCCATAGCGTAAAATTGCATTTGGGTTCCCCGCATTTAACGCTTTAAAGAAAACAGGGCGTAACTTACGGTCTCCCCAATGTGATATACCCCACCTATCAAAGGAAAGCCTTTTATAAACTAAGGCATTTCTGGAAAGTCTTTCAAATGTTTGACAAGTTAACTTTGCCATAATTAATTGTGCTGATAAATTTTGACCGACTCTAGACAAGATTTCCTCAATCATATCCTCTGGTAGATCTTCTAAAATATTCGGTTGTCTACCTTTAACGTCCATTTTGTTTTTATACTGTAAAATAGACAAGGATTAGATTCATAAAAGATAATTAACAAACAATACAAGCAATTTTTACATAGAACATAAAAGTACAAGCACACTACAATACATATAATACACAACATGATTACAACCCTCTAATCTGAATTACTGGTTTCTTCTTCTTCGGACTTGGTTCGTTTTCCTAATTTTCTAGGAATATATGGTGTTCTTCTAATACGAGCCGTCGTTTTCCACAATGGTTTAGAAAAACCTGGTGGTTTAGAGGTTCCCGGGTCATTGTTACATTTTAGGAAATACGGATGTTGCCGATACATATAAAGTTCATCGGGGTTGGAATCGAGTTTCTCTATTTTTATACCTTTTCCCTTATTATTTTCTTTCGCTTTATTAAATTGGGTCGAGGTAATTTATATAACATCATCGGAATCCTCATCGGGATGCAATTCATCGAAAAATTGGTAATCTTCCCAATATTTTGCTTTCTCGGCGGAAACACCATTGACCATTATTAACTTTGGTCCGTTGGTTGAGAATTTTCTTTTATTTAATCGATTTACTATAGGTATCAATATTTCTTCCTCCGGAACCTCTTCTTCTTCCGGTTCCTCCTCTTCCAGTTCCTCCTCTTCCGGTTCCTGCTCTTCCGGTTCCTCCTCTTCCGGTTCCTCCTCTTCCGGTTCCTCTTCGGGAATTTGTGAATCTTCCCAAAATATATTCGACTCTTCATTATTATTAGGTGAATCAATGGGATTTGTACTAGAGGTAGACATCTATCACACAATATCAAACACGTTAAGAGATTAATATATCACATAATATTTACATGTTAATAATATATAGTTTCCAACAAAATATAAAAATGTTAAGCAATCATTTTTGAAGAAAAACACGGTCGAAGTCCAGACTCACTAATGCATCATAACAAACTCGGTAAGACACACTAATGCAATTTTCTGGTTCTCTAAGACCAACGGTCGGATACCAACTGAAATGCCCCATTAATATTGATTATAAACGTTCCATATTAATTGATTTCGTCACGAGGTTTTGACCTCTATATGAGACGTTTTTCAAAGACTGCATTCATTTTTAAAACAACCATAACCTTTATTTTATCTATAAAGGTTTAAAAAGCATTATGTAGATTATCAAATAATGATAATCTAAAATATACCATTTACACACGACCATTACATAATAGTTTACAATAAGAATATATTACATCAAAAATAAGTTTCTTGAATGCAGTTTTTACATAATATCATACAAGCATGGACTCCAAATCTTGTCCTTATTTTAGTATGCAACAGCGGAAGCTCTTAATAATCACCTGAGAATAAACATGCTTATAATGTCCACAAAAATGTTGGTGAGTTATAGGTTTAACCTATATATTATCAAATCATAATAATAGACCACAAGATTTCATATTTCAATATACATCCCATACATAGAGATAAAAATCATTCATATGGTGAACACCTGGTAACTGACATTAACAAGATGCATATAAGAATATCCCCTATCATTCCGGGAAATCCTTCGGACATGATAAAAACGAATTCGAAGTACTAAAGCATCCGGTACTTTGGATGGGGTTCATTAGGCCCAATAGATCAATCTTTAGGATTCGCGTCAATTAGTAGATCGGTTTACTAATTCTTAGGTTACCAAGCAAAAGGGGCATATTCGGCTTCGATCATTCACCCATATAATGTAGTTTTAATTACTTGTGTCTATTTCGTAAAACATTTATAAAACTGCATGTATTCTCATCCCAAAATATTAGATTTTAAAAGTGGGACTATAACTCACTTTCACAGATTTTTACTTCGTCGGGAAGTAAGACTTGGCCACTGGTCGATTCACGAACCTATAACAAATACATACATATATATCAAAGTATGTTCAAAATATATTTACAACATTTTTAATACGTTTTACTGTTTTAAGTTTATTAAGTCAGCTGTCCTCGTTAGTAACCTACAACTAGTTGTCCACAGTTAGATGTACAGAAATAAATCGATATATATTATCTTGAATCAATCTACGACCTAGTGTATACACGTATTAGGCTAGATCACAACTCAAAGTATATATATTTTTGGAATCAACCTCAACCCTGTATAGCTAACTCCAACATTACTGATTATAGAGTGTCTATGGTTGTTCCAAATAATATATATAAATGGGTCGATATGATATGTCAAAACATTTGCATACGTGTCTATGGTATCCCAAGATTACATAATATATTAGAATACATGTATAATATAATATAAGTTAGCTAGGATATGATTTGTATAGATTTGTTACAATATTTCCCGTAGCTACAACAATCAAAAAAATATCCAATCTTGTTTTACCCATAACTTCTTCGTTTTAAATCCGTTTTGAGTGAATCAAATTGCTATGGTTTCATATTGAACTATATTTTATGAATCTAAACAGAAAAGTATAAGTTTATAGTCGGAAATATAAGTTACAAATCATTTTTGTAAAGGTAGTCATTTTAGTCGAAAGAACGACGTCTAGATGACCATTTTGGAAAACATACTTCCACTTTGAGTTTAACCATGATTTTTGGATATAGTTTCATGTTCATAAGAAAAATCATTTTCCCAGAAGAACAACTTTTAAATCAAAGTTTATCATAGTTTTTAATTAACTAACCCAAAACAGCCCGCAGTGTTACTACGACGGCGTATGTCCGGTTTTACGGTATTTTTCGTGTTTCCAGGTTTTAAATCATTAAGTTAGCATATCATATAGATATAGAACATATGTTTAGTTGATTTTAAAATTCAAGTTAGAAGGATTAACTTTTGTTTGCGAACAAGTTTAGAATTAACTAAACTATGTTCTAGTGATTTCAAGTTTAAACCTTCGAATAAGGTAGTTTTATATATATGAATCGAATGATGTTATGAACATCGTTACTACCTCAAGTTTTGTGGATAAACCTACTAGAAATGAGAAAAATAGATGTAGCTTCAAAGGATCCTTGGATGGCTTGAAAGTTCTTGAAGCAGAATCATGACACGAAAACAAGTTCAAGTAAGATTTCCACTCGAAATAAGATTGTTATAGTTATAGAAATTGAATCAAAGTTTGAATATGAGTATTACCTTGTATTAGAAAGATATATTACTATAAATAAGAAATAGTTCTTGAGGTTGGATGATCACTTTACAAGATTGGAAGTAAGCTAGCAAACTTGGAAGTATTCTTGATTTTATGAAACTAGAACTTATAGAATTTATGAAGAACACTTAGAACTTGAAGATAGAACTTGAGAGAGATCAATTATATGAAGAAAATTTAAGAATGAAAGTGTTTGTAGGTGTTTTTGGATGTTGGTATATGGATTAGATATAAAGGATGTGTAATTTTGTTTACATGTAAATAAGTCATGAACGATTACTAATATTTTTGTAATTTTATGAGATATTTCATGCTAGTTGCCAAATGATGATTCCCACATGTGTTAGGTGACTCACATGGGCTGCTAAGAGCTGATCATTGGAGTGTATATACCAATAATACATACATCTAAAAGCTGTGTATTGTACGAGTACGAATACGGGTGCATACGAGTAGAATTGTTGATGAAACTGAACGAGGATGTAATTGTAAGCATTTTTGTTAAGTAGAAGTATTTTGATAAGTGTCTTGAAGTCTTTCAAAAGTGTATGAATACATATTAAAACACTACATGTATATACATTTTAACTGAGTCGTTAAGTCATCGTTAGTCGTTACATGTAAATGTTGTTTTGAAACCTTTACGTTAACGATCTTGTTAAATGTTGTTAACCTATTGTTTATTATATCTAAAGAGATATTAAATTATTACATTATCATGATATTATGATATATTAATATATCTTAATATGATATATTGTCACGACCCGGAAAATTTCGACAAATTTTAAACCAAATTCTCGACACGACGTAATATTCTTGACACGATAAGAGAAATCTGTTAGGTTGAATCTCAAAAACTTTGAACTGTTCCATATATTCAATTGACCTTCGACTGATCTCGACGATTCACGAACAACTGGTTGTAAGTAGATAAATATATATTTCAATATATATGGATATGTATATACTTGAAGTCTAAATTTAAAATACTATATGTTTTAGTTAACTATGTAAAAAAAAATATATATAATTACTAAAATAAATACATATATATAAAGTATATTAAAAATAAATATTTAATGATTTTAATACTTGTTTGAGGTTCCAATTAATAGTAGACAAGTTTAATTCGAACTTATATGGTTTAAAAATAAACAGTGATTCAAAAATGACAAATATAGGTTATACGTTTATTAAAAGTATATTAGGAGCAATTTGTTAATTTTTACGCGTAAAATATTTTACTTGGGATTCTTTTCGAAGTACTTTTAATTTGCCACCGGGTAGCAACGGGGTACGAAATTATAGTCCGTGAAAAACTGTTGACCCAAAAACCAAACAAGAATTCGTGATGCTTACTGTTTTTCCTGTGCTCACACATATGATTTATTTGTATTATTATTATTATTATTATTATTATATATTTATTTATGTTTTCAAATTGTCTATCACAAGGATTGAATGACCGTTTACTGTGGCAAATTGAATAACTTTTTGGATAATACTGTACTTAATTGGTGAATGTTACTTCTTATCCAACTTATATAATTTTATATATATATAGAGAGTGATATCTACAAGTGGGTAAGAAAAGCAATATGTATTTCGGTTTAGTTGAATCACAACCACAACAACCCATTTAACAAATCAACGATGAACTTCCATATTCTTCCTTCTCTTCCTTGTTTGTGAACAACCATCACCCTCTTCTTTGTGAGTTATCACCACCATGAATAACTTTTCTTATTCGAACCATCCACCACCCACTTCACTTTTGATACATCAAGCATCACCATCATCGTGAACCATTACTACAACACCATCATCGCCACCGGAGAAACACCACAACCTTTGAACCCATCTTATTTTCCATCGTGATTAATCAAAACTGCCATCCCACAAACATCTTAGTGATAATTGCCATTAATACTTGTTGTCTTTACAACCATAAATCACCAAGATTTAAACCACCACTCTAAACTTATGCATCACCTTGCTTTTCTGTTTCTAATTCTTGTCGAGAACCCAATACCAAAACACCACTCGTTGACACCCCGACCCTTTGTAAACTACTGCTGCAATGCCTTTTGTTTTTAGTCGAACAAAGCCAACTTCTCCTTTATTATCGAATATAATAAACTATCATCTCCGGCTCTTGTTGAAACCACCTTTAATCACACATAAAAATAACTGTTATTCGATGGGTTCTACAGCTTATACAAGTTTCTGTTTATGACCCTAGCTAGTTCAACACGAAACTATCACCTCACCCTCTCGCCACCTCGTCAACTCTCTCCCCCTCTTCTCTTTTTGACCGAAGACCACCCATAAAACCATGTAAAACACCATCCCAAAACCCCCAATGTTCCCGCTAGTACCCGATGTTTGAACAGCTAAAGAACAATCATCATCAACAACCCTATCTTGCTGCTACTATGCCTATTTCTAGTCGACATATAAACCCAAACCGTCACGTGATTATGTTACTATTCCGACTGAAATGAAAAAAAGGGATGACACGTTTATGAAGAATGATGATATAGGTAGAATAGGTCTACAAGTTAAAAGTGGTTAACATGGATATATCTCCCACTTAATATATATACACATTATAAAAAGGCAAGTGGTACATGATGGAAAATATTATGGCAGACAAGTACATATGGGTTTACACGTTTTATTTTTTTATGGGTGGGACAAGAAAATGGGTGGTACAAGATAGAGGAAACCTATATACAATTCTAATCCACAAAGTCTTTTGGCCGATCGAATTACTTAATATATCATAAGGATCAGATCACTTGGTTCGAGTTATTTCGTGTCATGCAAATATTTAAATATGGTTAGGCCAAAGCAATTACCATTTGTTTCAGACGGTCTTTCACGAAGGAAGTAAGTGATCGATGATGATGGTGATCATGAAGAAAAATGAGAATGATAATGATTAAGGTGATTAGTAAATTATGATTATGATAGAAATTATAATAAAATGATAATGAAGAAGAAGAAGGAACAATTAATAGGTGAAACAAATTTAGGTATGGTTATTATCAGAAAAGTAAGATTGGACGAGTGGTTTGGGGTGACAGCTAGTGAGTGAGACGTCGCGGGTTCAAACCCGGGCTTGGGCATTCTTTATTTTTAAAGGCTACTCCATTGAGGTAGTTATTACTAATACTCTTATTATTGTTATTATTATTATTATTATTATTATTATTATTATTATTATTATTATTATTATTATTATTAAAACAATCATTATTGATAAAATTAGCATTTATAACAAAAACCATCATTATTATTAGAAAATATCATTTTTATTAAAAATTTATCATTATAAAGATTATCAATTATTATTAGTATTTAATATATTAATATCTAAGAACTTACTTAAGTCAAAAAGAATAAATATTAACTATTTATTTAAAAGATAGAAAAATGAAAATATAAAGTATAATACTAAAAATTAATATATAAACTTGTTTGATTATGATTACATGTTTAATATATATATAACTGATATAGGTTCGTGAATCCGAGGCCAACCTTATACTTGATCAATGATGTTATATGTATTTTTACTACAAAAATACAGTATGGTGAGTATATAGTCCCTTTTAAACTCTAAATATTTTGAGCTGAGAATACATGCGCTGTTTTTATAAATGATTTACGTTATGGACACAAGTGATCAAAAATAAAAACTACGTTGAGTTGTACCATGGCATATTTCTTTATACTTGGTAGCTAATATTTACGTGAGGAGCGTAAACGCGAATCCTGTTGATAGATCTATCGGGCCTGACAACCCCAACCGGGCTGGACGACCAGTTTTAAACGGTTGCACAGAACTTCGTTTCGTTACTACACTTGGTACGGTGTAGGGTTTATTTAAGAATATGCTACTGTGATTTAAATGTTAAGTATGGTTACCAAGTGCTCAACGACTTTTCATACACGAGGAGTGTATTATGTATGTATATGAAAACTTGTGGTCCATAGTTATAACGCTTCTAGCATCAAACCTATATATCTCACCAACTTTACGTTGACATTTTAAAGCATGTTTATTCTCAGGTACGAATTAAGTCTTCCGCTGTGCATTAGCTCATACTAAAGACATTACTTGGAGTCGATCATCGCAATGGAACCAGATGTTGATGATTTCGTCCAGGGGGATAAGGACGGGTTCTCACATATATATACAGTTAAATGTTGTTACAACGATAATCGTTACATATATGTCTCGTTTCGAAATCATTAAGTTAGTAGTCTTGTTTTTACATATGTAGTTCATTGTTAATACACTTAATGACATGTTTACTTATCATTTCATGATTAAACATAGTGTATCAATATCTTATTATGATTCATATGTATTTAGTAAGACGTTGTTATAACGATAATCGTTATATATATTGTTTCGAGTTTCTTAATTCAATAAACTCAATTTTATGTATATAACTCATTGTTAAAATACCTAATGAGATACTTAATTATCATAATAACATGTTAACTATATATATAATCATATATATGTCATCATATAGTTTTTACAAGTTTTAACGTTCGTGAATCACCGGTCAACTTGGGTGGTCAATTGTCTATATGAAACCTATTTCAATTAATCAAGTCTTAACAAGTTTGATTGCTTAACATGTTGGAAACACTTAATCATGTAAATAACAATTTCATTTAATATATATAAACATGGAAAAGTTCGGGTCACTACAAGCAGCAGCATAGTCACCAGCAAAGAAACTTACAACTTGGGCAGGCACCTGCTCATTTACACACTTAGCTATGCATTGAGCAGATGTTCACCATGAAGCAACAACCTTCTTGAGGTCGGTTAGATGGTTCTTAACATCTGTTGCCTCAACGTGAAGAGACTTTAAAGCAAAATTTTGTTTTTTAAGTTTTGAATTTTTATCCTTTAAGATCTTAATTTCATCAGTTTTGCTTTTAAGTTTATCATTTAAAGATTTGTTATCATTTTTCAAAACTTCTTCACGTTTACTGCCTCTGCATAAATCAACTCTTAGATAGTCAAACATTTCAGCTTTTTCATCATCAGTATAAGTTCGAAAATTATCAACCTTATACAGCATTTCAAATTTCCATTGAGGTGAATCCTTTTTCAGATCAGATTCCCTCATATCAGCCAAAAACATACTACCATTATCATCCTCATCAGACTCCTCGACCTTCTTGGCCATCAAACACAGATTTTTACCAGAAGCATAACCAGCATCATCGTCATCATCAGTATCACTGTCAGAAGATGAAGAAGAGCTGGTTTCATCCCAATCATGATGCTCAGCAACTAGAACCTTTTCTGGCTTCTTTTTCTTCTTATCAACCTTTGCACTTTCCTTCATCTGAGCCTTCATAGCTTTGTACTTGTTCTTGTACTTATTAGCTTTTGAGAAGGAGTTAGCATGTGATGTTGAAGGTTTTCTGGACATGCATTCTGCAGCAAAATGTCCAACCTTCCCACAATTGTAACACTCAAATTTAGGACCCTTGACTGATTTGCTGCTATACCTAGCACTTGGTTTCTTACTCCCTTTGTATGACTTGCTGGTTCTATTACGATTGAACCTTTTGAACTGCCTAGCCAGCAAAGCCATACCTTCAGCAAACCCTTCCACATCATCTTCATCATCACTGCTTTCTTCAGACCCAGTACCACTATCCACCTCATCTTCAACTAATTCATCTTCTGCCATCAACTTTTGAACCAGTAAAGCTTTTTGTGCTTTCTTTTTAGCAGCAGCAATAAGAGCAGTATCATCAGTTTTTGAGGATTTTGAGGTGGTGGGGGCAGACTTAAAGTTTTCTTTTAAATTCAGTTCAAGTTTAGCTTCTGCCTTCTCATGGTTCCAAAGAGTACCATAAAGAGAGGACATGTTAAAGTTCTTTAAGGTCTGGGTGGTTCTTAAGGGGTCAGTGACAGGTTTCCATTTAGTAGGCAATGAGTCAATGAATTTGTTTACTTGTTCAAAATCAGTATATGTGATTTTTAAAGTAAGCAGGTCAGCAACTAAGGAGTTAAAACTAATGAAGGTTTGCTTAAGTGTCTCATTCTTATAGGCAAAGAACATTTCATACTCTCTTTTCAAAGCAATAATCTTGTTCTACCTAACCTCATTCATGCCTTCATAAGTAACATCTAGATAGTCTAACATAAGCTTAGCATTTAGCTTTCCATTAATCAATTTGAACAGGTGGTTAGGTAAAGTTATAGCTAACAGAGTTCTGATCTTAGGGTCAAGTCCAACACGACGTTTGTCCTTAGCATCCCATTTGCTGGAGTGAGAACAACCTCTCTGCCAGGAATGACAGGAGTGTCAGCAGTAGCTGAGATGCTATCAATAGTCTCAGTTGGGACAAATTGTGACGACCCGAAAATTTCCGACCAAATTTAAACTTAATCTTCATATGATTTCGATACGATAAGCAAAGTCTGTAATGTTGAGTCTCGAAAATTTTGAAACTATGTTTATATGTTCAAATGACCATCGACTGTTCCCAACGATTCACGAACAACTATTTGTAAATAAATTCATATATATTTAAGTATGTATATATATATATGTACATGAATATTAATTGTAAATATATAAGATTAAATATTAAATTTATTTATTTGAAGACAAATATTTAATGTATTTAATTATATAATAAAATCTGTATATATATATATATATATATATATATATATATATATATATATATATATATATATATATATATATATATATATATATAAAGTGTATTAAAAATAAATATTAAATGATTGTAATACTCGTCTGATGTTCTGATTGATATTAAGCAAGTTAAATTCAAACATATGTAATTTTAAAATAAACGATGATACGAAAATGAGTTTTATAAATTTTAGGCTTATTAATATATATTTGGAAGTTGTTTGTCAAATTTTAAAATTTTTATATTTTATTTTGGGGATGGAAGTGAATAATTAATATAATTTCTATTTAATAATTTATGATTGAATTTTATACCATAATGACCAAAATAAATAAATATAGTTAATTTAAAATTATGGAATTTTTCTGAACATTTTTATCCGCCACATATGAACAACGAACCACGAAATAATATCCATTCTAAACTGTCGGTAGAAACAATTCAAATTCTTTGATGGCTATATTATTTAATCACATTTGATTATTATGAAATTATTAATAATATTATAATATTACTTTAAATTAATAATTATATCCGTGAATGAGAGTTGTTAATCAATGAGAATGATATCCGTGACCATTTCACTGTATTTGTGGATTTATCTCCATCACTATCTATATTCTATATAAACTTATATACTCATGCATATATGAAAGAACACTATCAAACTCTTCTTCTTCTTTGTTTCGGTTGATCAAGATCACAAACAACACCATGAAAACAATACTGCTACTACTATACTCTACCTTCTTACTTCTATATTGTTATTCAAACAACTCAACCACCACTTTCATTAAACCACCACAACCGCCACCTGTTATTGCTATCGACGTGAACAAAGGGCCACTAAAAACCACCATCGAGCACTTAATTTCCATCATCTACAAAATACAAACCAAAATCAATTACCATGAGAACACCACCAAATGCTGTGTTTATTTCTTGGTTTGACACACAACAAACAATCATCCTACAGGTTCACTTACTATTATTTCATAGCCGAAACCACCACCAATCCGACACCCATAACTGCCCTTACTGAATTACTATTGATGTATAACGAAACCAACATCATAACTATCACCTTTGGTCACCATACACACCTGCAACAATTATTTTTTCCATCTCATTGAAACCCACCTATATTTTTTTCTTTCTTTTTCTTTTTTTTTTCTGTAGTCCACAATCGAAACCACCAGTTCTCTTTTATTTATCTTGCATGTACGAATCCACAACCATCATCAAACAATGCAGCTGTAACACAATGTCCCTATTGGGTATTAAAAACGCGAATGTTGATATAAGGATGAAAAGATGATGCTTTTGTTTAAAATTAATAGTGTGTACTCCTTTTTCTCTATGGCAGACAAAAGCCATGAACGATTAACCCCACTTCCAACTTTTTTTTTCCACAAAACTTATAACAAAACTAAAACCACTTTTGGACCAAGGAGGATTAGATAAAGTTGCGTACTCCTTTATATTTTTTTTTCCACCATCTTAACCACCAAATTGTTAACAATATTCTAATACAAAGACTACAAACAAAAGGAGATAAACTACCCTTGGCATGTTTCCTTTTAGCTGGACGACATACATCTAAAGCCAAAGTCCCCACAACCCCACTTGTTATATATTCATGAGCTGTTTAAATCTTTATTGGGTTTCCTTTTTGAGTCGTGTAAACCCAAAGACATTAAACGCTTGATTAATCATTCATGGACCTAGTCACAACAACATTTCTTTTATTAAACATGGGCCGAGTTCCATTTTATTTTCTATTGGGCTCGTGTTAATGGAACTGGGCCGAGGCTTGACTGGGTAACGAATTGAACTCAAGTTAATGACGAAGATGTTGTAACTGATGATGATCCCACGATGAATGACGATGATGATGATGACGAGTTCAAAAACCCATCTGATTTTCTGCTAATTGATTATTCCTGCCGTTCCCGTTTTTATTTTCATTGCACAACACCAAACCCTTGTTTTTTTATTTACCGAAAACAAACTGGAAAACCTGCTGGACTCCTTTTGATCGATGTAATGGGCTGTTATTCGAATTAGTTGCTGGGCTATAATATCGGATCTTTATTAACTAATTGGGCTCCAAATTAATGAGATGTATAAAGCCCACTTGTTTCTTATGGTTAAAGAATTTAACAGGCACATTAAAACAGAAAACGAATTGGATACATATATATTTGGTGGAATTATAAAACAGAAACGTATGGTTGGAGGAGTGGCTGGGTGTTGATTCGGGTGGGTGTGAGGTCGCGGGTTTGAGCCTCGTATGAGGCCTTTTTTTTAGAAAAGCTTTAAAGGTAGTTTCATTTTTATTTATTATTATTATCATTATTATTATGTAAGACCCGTGTAATTATTGTAAATAATGTATAGAAGTTAACTTTGTTGTGGGATTGGTTTTATATTTTAAAAGGAGCTAGGAACCAGTTTCTGTCCATTTGCGTGCCGCGCGGCCTAATGGCGCGCCGCGCAAAATCGTGCAGACAGCCCCTCTTGTTTATTTAAATTTAAATCAAGGGCATTTTGGGAAATTCACTTCAAGGCCGACTTTAAGGCTTGGTTCAGTTGTTTGGGAGCTCATTTACTCCCCTTTTCACCAACCTTATCTTCCTAATTCAATTCTAGAGAGAGAAGTGAGTTCTAGAGAGAGATCTCATTTTGGAGAAGAAGAAGAAGGTTTCTTGCTAAAGTCCAAGTTCTAAAGTTGTTCATCTCGTCAATTGCTACATCTTGATAGTTGTGGTATGCCTTAACTTTCAATTCTTGTTTTGATTTCGTGTATGGGTTAGGGTTTGAGTTAGTGTTACTCATAAAACCCATTTGTTGGTAAATTTGGGGGTTCTTGGGTAAATTGGGTCATGTAGACTCAATTATGTGTAAGCTAAGGTTTTAAATGTATTAATTGTTGTTATGAAACCCTAATTGGCTAATAATTTGCTAGAACACCTTAAGGAAGTGAAAATGGGTGTGATTTGGGTATAAATGACCCAAAATGGGTGTATTGACTTTTATTGAGTCAAACGGGTCAAAATGGACCAAGATTGGTTAACGTTAGTGTTTTGTGTTAAAACCTAGTGATTTAAAGTGTATGAAGGCCTTGAGTGTCAAGAGTTAGGGTTTTTGGTACGAATGACCCAAATTAGGGTTAAGTGTCAAAATGGGTCAAGATGACCTAGGATGGTGTGTGTTATGAGATTAGGCCAAGTTGATTGATTAATTATATGCTTGTGAAATAGGTACGTTACCTTGGAATTCAAGCTTGGTTTAATAATCACCGAAGGTTTAAGGTGAGTGGAATAATTATGCGTATGTATATATAATGTATTTATTTGTGTTGCGTGAATGTGGCATTGTCGCGGTGTTCAAGACACCACATTCTAGGTAACGAGTAGTATTGTCGCGGTGTTTAAGGCACTACTCATTGTGTAATTGACTTGTGGTATTGTCGCGGTGTTTAAGACGCCACAATGTCATGGGAGTGGAAGTGTCGCGGTGTTCAAGACACCACTCATTGTATTGAATGAAGTGTGGATCCGTCGCGGTGTTTAAGACGCCACATTGTTGTAAGGGTGAGTTAGTCGCGGTGTTTAAGACATCACCCGGGGACTAGTGATTACGCGGTGTGTAAGTAACACTAGTGGACGTTATGAACTCCAACGGTCTTGTAAGTACCGCTTCCCGTGTTCGAATTGGTTAACCAAGGTTATGTGAATTATGTATTGGAAGTATTAATTTATGAATCGTATGCTATTGTACTATTAGCTACTTGTGGGTTTGTGAATTATTGGTATATGCTTATTAATGTAGCATGCTTGATGAATTGTTAAACTCGAATATGAGGTTGTGTAAGTGATGCGAGTAAGTAGATTATATACGTGTATGTATAATTATTGTGCTCACTAAGCTTTGCTTACCCTCTCGTTGTTTACCTTTTTATAGGTTCGTGTGTGGATAAGGGTAAGGGCATTACCTTGGATTGAGTTTCCCGCTTCGATGATTAAGAAGCGCTTTTGGTTTTGGCTTGGAGTTTGACCGAGACTTGGGTAGTTTAACCCCAAACACCATGCTCGTTGTGTCGTTTGGCAATTAAACTTTTGTGGTCGAAACTCTAATTTATATTAAACTTGTATTCTTACACTTAGTGGCAATTTGGGCACATGTGGGCCCCACTTTGTAAAACTCGCTCAAACCTTAGTTATGTGCTAGTTTTACATATATTAATGTACGGTTAAAAGCGTTTTGGCTAAATGTGTCGGGAAGTCGCTCATCTTTTTCGCATTAAAGGCAACCGGCAACAGCCAGCTTTTGCGCGGCGCGCAAGCCGGGGCGCGCGGCGCGCAAACAGTCTGCCAGCAAAAATTTTTTTTTAGCTAAAATTTACAATGGTTTTTGTCGCGTATTGGTTTGGGATGTTACAAGTGGTATCAGAGCATGGTCTAAGGGATTTAGGTGACTTGAGATAGGCGCCTAGACTTAGACTTTTGTGTGCGTATTGTGCGGGACTTGTAGGACTTTGGGTCGGACCGGGTCTTGGTTAGCGCATAGGTTTATATGAACTAATCATGCGTTATTGTTTGTATTATATAGCAATCATCAAGCAGAACGGACGTTGTACTAGCAAGTTACGCGACGTGCTCGCGTAGTAATGATTAGCTACCCTTACTACGGGTGCAAATCATGTCAAACGAGCGATGTACGACGATCGTCGAGCGAGATGGGGTGGTATGGTGTATATGTATACGTATTGTTATGTCTTTCGTTTCGTTATTTAATCTCTTCCGTTTTATAGAATGAAGACGCGAAACGGACACGACACCGAACTTGATAATGGGGGCTCAAGCGAGGACCCCGAGTTCACGGCCAAGGTTGAGGCCATCTTTCAACGCCAAAAGGCGGAGTTTCGCGAAGATGTTAAGAAGATGTTTCTCGAGACGATTGACGAACAAGTCGTCACTTTGGTTAAGGAGCAAATTAAGATTGCTCTTCAAGAAGAAAATGGGGGAAGGCGTGACTTTTTCTTCAAGAACTTTAAGGATGCTCAACCTCCTACTTTTGAGGGCGATCGGGACCCACTCAAGAGTGCCCGATTCATCTCCGATATGGAGGGGGCCTTCCGTACTTGTGAGTGTCTACCCGACAAGAAGACTAGGTATGGTTGTAGCATGTTAAGGGGTGACGCGAAATTGTGGTGGGATACTAAGATCCAACTCTATGGTGAAGAACAATGTATGGACTTCACTTGGGAGGAATTTAAAGCGGAGTTCTTCGATGAGTACCGAACTTCGGCCGATCTTACAAGACTTAAGGACGAGCTACGTACCTTGAGGCAAGGGTCGATGGACTTGAACACTCTCAAATCCGTGTTCTTGTCCAAGACGCAATTTTGCCCGGAGTATGTCGGGAATGATAAAATGTTGAAAGAAGATTTCTATCGAACCTTGAATGATAGTTATCAAGAAAAGATTAGCGTAAACGTGGTGAAGAGCTTCGATGAGTTGTTTAATATGGCGAAAGGGTTTGAAGCGATTGTGTTGAGGAAGAGAAAGTATGAAGGTTCGAGTCACTCAAATTTTTCAAGCAAGAAGTCAAAGAAAGGCCCAACCGAGAGTGTGGGGAGTGTGAAGAAAGGTGCCTCGGGGGATTTCCCCTATACTTGTCATAATTGTGGGCGAAGGGGGCATATGGCTCGTGATTGTACCAAACCATCTTCTACTACAAAATTCACTTGCTACAATTGTGGGAAGGAGGGACACAAGAAACCCGAGTGTCCCGAGTTGCGTAATGATAATGCTAAGCGGATAGAGAAGGCAGCGGGTACGGCTAGGGGTCGTAACTACCTGATGTCTAATGAAGAAGCTAAACAATCCAATGAAGTCGTTTCAGGTACTTTCATGGTTAATTCTAATCCGGCTCGGATACTTTTTGATAGTGGTGCTAATTTGTCTTTCGTATCTCCAAGATTTGTGCCTAAGTTAAATAAACCGCTAGTAAAGTTGAGTCGTCCGGTAGAAGTTGAAATAGCGGATGGCAAGACGGCGCTAGTGGTTGATGTGTGTAAAAATTGCAATGTTGTGTTTGGCGCCGAAAGTTTCGAAATTGATCTTATTCCGATGACTTTGGGTGATTTTGATGTTGTCGTTGGTATGGATTGGCTCGATCGTTATAGAGCCGATATTGCATGCCACGACAAGTTTATTCGTGTAAAGACCCCAAGTGGGGGAGAGATGATTATTCATGGTGACAAACGAAGGAGATCGGTGCCGATATGCACTTTTGCTCGGGCACGACGTCACGTTGTTACCGGTGGTATGGCTTTCCTTGCTCATGTTGTCGACACTCGTAATGAGCCACCACCAATTCGTGAAATTCCGGTAGTTAATGAGTTTGAAGATGTCTTTCCGGATGAGTTACCGGGTGTCCCGGCGGAAAGACAAGTCGAATTTCGCATCGAGTTGGTTCCGGGGGCTACCCCCATTGCTAAAACTCCTTATCGTTTAGCACCAACGGAGATGCAAGAGTTATTGAATCAAATTCAAGAATTGCTCGAGAAGGGTTTTATCCGACCGAGTGCTTCGCCATGGGGCGCTCCGGTCTTATTTGTGAAGAAGAAAGACGGTAGTATGCGTATGTGCATTGATTACCGTGAGTTGAATAAAGTGACGATCAAGAATCGTTATCCACTACCTAGGATCGACGATTTGTTTGATCAACTTCAAGGTGCAACGTATTTCTCTAAGATCGACCTACGGTCCGGCTATCACCAAATGCGGGTCCGTGAGGAAGATATTGAGAAAACGGCTTTCCGAACGCGTTACGGGCATTATGAATTTGTAGTTATGCCCTTCGGTCTTACGAATGCACCGGCGGCATTCATGGATCTTATGAACCGGGTGTGCCAACCTATGTTGGACAAGTCGGTTATTGTGTTCATTGACGACATACTAGTCTACTCGAAAAGTATGCACGAACATGAACGTCACTTGCGTGAAGTTTTGAAGACGCTAAGAAAAGAGAAGTTGTATGCAAAGTTCTCTAAATGTGAATTTTGGCTAAGGGAGGTTCAATTCCTTGGTCACATTGTGAACGAAAGCGGTATCCAAGTGGATCCGGGGAAGATTGAGACGGTGAAGAGTTGGGGACGACCGACTACGCCCACGGAGATCCGAAGTTTTCTCGGATTGGCCGGTTATTATCGTCGGTTTATCCAAGACTTTTCTAAGATTGCTTCTCCATTAACGAAGTTGACAAGGAAGAGTGCTAAGTTCAATTGGGAAAACGAGCAAGAAATTGCTTTTCAATTATTGAAAGAGAAGTTGTGTCAAGCTCCGGTGTTAGTGTTACCGGAAGGTGTCGAAGACATGGTGGTTTATTGTGATGCTTCTTTAAATGGGCTCGGGTGCGTTCTTATGCAAAGGGGTAAAGTCATTGCTTATGCCTCTCGACAATTAAAGGAACACGAAACGAGGTACCCGACTCATGATCTTGAAATGGCGGCGGTTGTGCATGCGTTGAAAATTTGGCGCCACTACTTATATGGTGTCAAGTGTACGATATATTCGGATCATAAGAATTTGAAACACCTTTTTACTCAAAGGGATTTGAATTATCGTCAACGTAGATGGATGGATGTGGTGAAAGATTATGATTGTGAGATACTTTACCATCCGGGTAAGGCGAATGTGGTCGCGGATGCGTTAAGTCGAAAGACTCAACATCCGGCGATACGTATAACATCGTTACGTTTGATTATCACTAACGACTTTCTTGAAAAGATGGGTGAAGACCAAATAGAGGCTTATGTTCACGATAAGCACGCGGAACGAATTGTGGGCCAATCGGAGTTTATTACTATGGGTCCGCGGGGTTTGTTGTCCTTTCAAGGAAGGGTGTGGGTGCCTAAGACGGGTGATTACCGACGGGTGCTACTCGATGAAGCACATAAGTCGAAATATTCCATTCATCCGGGCGCGACGAAAATGTATCATGACTTGAAGAAAGATTATTGGTGGCCGGGCATGAAACGCGATGTTGTAAAATACGTCGAACGATGTGTTACTTGTTTGCAAGTTAAAGCCGAGCATCAAAAGCCGTATGGTAAGTTGCAACCGTTAGAAATCCCGAAGTGGAAATGGGAGCACATTACCATGGATTTTATCACTAAGTTACCTAAGACGGCGAGAACTCAATATGATTCGATTTGGGTGATCGTGGACCGGTTGACGAAAAGTTCCTTGTTTCTTCCCATTAAAGAAGCAATATCGTCGGAGGCCTTGGCTAAGTTGTTTATCAAGGAAGTGGTCTCGCGACATGGCGTTCCTATATCTATTAATTCGGATCGAGATACCCGTTTTACATCTCGATTTTGGGAAAAGTTTCATGAAGATATGGGTACACAATTAAGGTTGAGCACGGCGTATCATCCTCAAACGGACGGTCAAACCGAGCGTACGAATCAAACTTTGGAAGATATGCTACGGGCGTGCATCATTGATTTTGGTGGTAGTTGGGATGAGCATTTACCTTTGGTGGAATTCTCATACAATAATAGTTTTCATACTAGTATCGGGATGCCACCTTACGAGATGCTTTATGGACGAAGGTGTCGAACTCCCATTTGTTGGGGAGAAGTGGGTCAAAGAGAAATCGGAAGTACCGATTTGGTTTTAGAGACGAATAACAAGATTGATATTATTCGGGAGCATTTGAAGAAGGCTCAAGATAGGCAAAAGTCGTATACCGATAAACGTAGACGAACGATCGAATTCCAAGAGGGCGACATGGTTATGCTTAAGGTTTCGCCATGGAAGGGTATTATTCGGTTTCGAAAACGGGGAAAGTTAGGTCCTCGGTTTATTGGGCCGTTTAAAGTTTTGGCTCGTGTTGGTGAAGTTGCATATCGATTGGAATTGCCCGAAGAGCTTGCGGGGATCCATAATACGTTTCATGTTTCTCACCTCCGTAAGTGTCTTGCGAACGATTCCTCATGGATGCCTTTAGATGAGATCGAACTAAACAATAAGTTGGAGTATATTGAAGAGCCGATTGCCATACTTGATGAGAAGGTCAAACGATTGAGACATAAGGAGGTTAGGACCTACAAAGTTCAATGGCGACGGAATAAAGGTTCCGAGTTTACATGGGAGCCCGAAGAGTTCGTGTTGGTTTATCTTCCCGCTTGTCATGCGGCTTGGATCGCGAGGACGCAATCCGAATAAGTGGGGGAGAGTTGTAAGACCCGTGTAATTATTGTAAATAATGTATAGAAGTTAACTTTGTTGTGGGATTGGTTTTATATTTCAAAAGGAGCTAGGAACCAGTTTCTGTCCATTTGCGCGCCGCGCGGCCTAATGGCGCGCCGCACAAAATCGTGCAGACAGCCCCTCTTGTTTATTTAAATTTAAATCAAGGGCATTTTGGGAAATTCACTTCAAGGCCGACTTTAAGGCTTGGTTCAGTTGTTTGGGAGCTCATTTACTCCCCTTTTCACCAACCTTATCTTCCTAATTCAATTCTAGAGAGAGAAGTGAGTTCTAGAGAGAGAGATCCCATTTTGGAGAAGAAGAAGAAGGTTTCTTGCTAAAGTCCAAGTTCTAAAGTTGTTCATCTCATCAATTGCTACATCTTGATAGTTGTGGTATGCCTTAACTTTCAATTCTTGTTTTGATTTCGTGTATGGGTTAGGGTTTGAGTTAGTGTTACTCATAAAACCCATTTGTTGGTAAATTTGGGGGTTCTTGGGTAAATTGGGTCATGTAGACTCAATTATGTGTAAGCTAAGGTTTTAAATGTATTAATTGTTGTTATGAAACCCTAATTGGCTAATAATTTGCTAGAACACCTTAAGGAAGTGAAAATGGGTGTGATTTGGGTATAAATGACCCAAAATGGGTGTATTGACTTTTATTGAGTCAAACGGGTCAAAATGGACCAAGATTGGTTAACGTTAGTGTTTTGTGTTAAAACCTAGTGATTTAAAGTGTATGAAGGCCTTGAGTGTCAAGAGTTAGGGTTTTTGGTAAGAATGACCCAAATTAGGGTTAAGTGTCAAAATGGGTCAAGATGACCTAGGATGGTGTGTGTTATGAGATTAGGCCAAGTTGATTGATTAATTATATGCTTGTGAAATAGGTACGTTACCTTGGAATTCAAGCTTGGTTTAATAATCACCGAAGGTTTAAGGTGAGTGGAATAATTATGCGTATGTGTATATAATGTATTTATTTGTGTTGCGTGAATGTGGCATTGTCGCGGTGTTCAAGACACCACATTCTAGGTAACGAGTAGTATTGTCGCGGTGTTTAAGGCACTACTCATTGTGTAATTGACTTGTGGTATTGTCGCGGTGTTTAAGACGCCACAATGTCATGGGAGTGGAAGTGTCGTGGTGTTCAAGACACCACTCATTGTATTGAATGAAGTGGGGATCCGTCGCGGTGTTTAAGACGCCACATTGTTGTAAGGGTGAGTTAGTCGCGGTGTTTAAGACATCACCCGGGGACTAGTGATTACGCGGTGTGTAAGTAACACTAGTGGACGTTATGAACTCCAACGGTCTTGTAAGTACCGCTTCCCGTGTTCGAATTGGTTAACCAAGGTTATGTGAATTATGTATTGGAAGTATTAATTTATGAATCGTATGCTATTGTACTATTAGCTACTTGTGGGTTTGTGAATTATTGGTATATGCTTATTAATGTAGCATGCTTGATGAATTGTTAAACTCGAATATGAGGTTGTGTAAGTGATGCGAGTAAGTAGATTATATACGTGTATGTATAATTATTGTGCTCACTAAGCTTTGCTTACCCTCTCATTGTTTACCTTTTTATAGGTTCGTGTGTGGATAAGGGTAAGGGCATTACCTTGGATTGAGTTTCCCGCTTCGATGATTAAGAAGCGCTTTTGGTTTTGGCTTGGAGTTTGACCGAGACTTGGGTAGTTTAACCCCAAACACCATGCTCGTTGTGTCGTTTGGCAATTAAACTTTTGTGGTCGAAACTCTAATTTATATTAAACTTGTATTCTTACACTTAGTGGCAATTTGGGCACGTGTGGGCCCCACTTTGTAAAACTCGCTCAAACCTTAGTTATGTGCTAGTTTTACATATATTAATGTACGGTTAAAAGCGTTTTGGCTAAATGTGTCGGGAAGTCGCTCATCTTTTTCGCATTAAAGGCAACCGGCAACAGCCAGCTTTTGCGCGGCGCGCAAGCCGGGGCGCGCGGCGCGCAAACAGTCTGCCAGCAAAAATTTTTTTTTTAGCTAAAATTTACAATGGTTTTTGACGCGTATTGGTTTGGGATGTTACATATTATTATTATTTCACATAACTATATAAATCAAACTTACTAATATCATTTATTTAAATTCGTACATATAACAAACTATTAAATTTTAATATAACACTAAACAATAATGTATATAAATATATTAATATAACTATATAGATATTAATCATATTAAATATATACACAAATTAAATATATAATATATAAATTATGATATAACAAATAAATTTGTTCGATTACGATTATGTGTATTAATAAATATATAAATGATATAGGTTCATGAATCTAAGGCCAACCCTGCATTGTTCAATGTCGTTATATGTATTTTTACTACAAAATACAATATTGTGAGTTCATTTGATTCCCTTTTACTCTTTACATTTTGGGACTGAGAATACATGCGCTATTTTACAACTGCTTTATTAAATGCTTTTGAAATACATTTTGAACTACGAATACATGAAATGCTTTTATAAATGTTTGACGAGATAGACACAATCAAAACATTCCTCGAATGAATTATGTGGACGTGATAATTGCCACCATTGAATTATGTGGACGTGATAATTGCCACAATTGATATGAATATTTTTCCCCTGATTATTATTGCTTGGTAACCTAAGAATTATGGAACATCACTAATTTTGAGAATTAGTGCACGCCTAATTGACGCGAATCCTAAAGGTAGCTACCGGGTTTAACACCCCCACCCAGAATGTTCACTAGACGGAAGGGCTAGTGGGCGTGGTGTTTAGTACTTCGAAGTTTATATGATTATTATACAGACGAGATGTTCTATTTTGGGGATATTATTATGCGCATTATATGTTAAGGTCGGTTACCAAGCCAAGTTATGAAAGCAATGAAAAGTGAATGTTATGTATCGAGAGAATGATTTTATACACAGGTTATGTGTATATTATTTTTGTGCACAAGATATGTGTACGGTTACTAAGATTTATGAAAGATGATTTCGTACACGAGAAAGGTGTACTGTATTTAAAAGATATCGCATGTACATTACATGTGGGTATAGGATTCGGGCTCATTTGTACCATGCAGGATTTAAATATTGTGGTCTATCAAAATGATGAATTTTTTTGTTTTATGATAAACCTATGAACTCACCAACCTTTTGGTTGACACTTGAAAGCATGTTTATTCTCAGGTATAAAAGAAATCTTCCGCTGTTCATTTGCTTATTCTAGAGATATTACTTGGAGTCATTCATGACATATTTCAAAAGACGTTGCATTCGAGTCGTCGAGTTCATCAAGATTATTATTAAGTCAATTATAGTTGGATATATTATGAAATGGTATGCATGCCGTTAACTTTTGATGTAATGAAAGTTTGTCTTTTAAAAACGAATGCAATGTTTGTAAAATGTATCATATAGAGGTCAAGTACCTCACGATGTAACCAAATGTAATGTATTCGTCCGGATGGATTATGACGGGTCATTTCACAAATGGACCATCTGTGGCAATACCAGACATAAGTGGGTCAATAGATTCCAGGTGAAGCATGAACCTTGCCTTCCAAGTTTCATACCCATCTTCAACAAATTTGGGTGGTCTATTGGATGAGCCATTTTCAAGGTAAGCTGTATTTGAGTATGCAGCCATGAGAGAATTCAGATCCAAGATATTAAATTATCAAGACTGAAGCTCTGATACAGTTGTTGGTCCCTTGAATAACAACAGGAGTATTGTAGGGGGTGAATACAATTTCTTTTAATTAACTAATCAATTAAACACAGTTTAGTATTCAAGTATGTAATTTAAATAGAGTCAAAGGTAATTTTTCAACTGTTATTCTTTATTGATTAAATCACAAAAAATTACAACTATCCTTGATGAAATGATAGTTGGTTGATACAGATTTACCTAAGTATAGCTATGAGGATAAACTTAAAGCTATTACACGTTTTGGACTCTAAATAAATAAACCCACACCACTAGTTGTTACAATAGTGGATACAATAATTTATAGTAGTCATATTAACCGTGTAATGGTTCTATTGTCCACTGGTACATAGGATGTATGTACTTGTGGGGACAACTGCATCAGAGAGCGTGCTCTCCTCTTTCCTCTGTGGTAGCTATTTGCAGGAACACCCCAATTTGGTTTGGCACCACTATTCGTTTAAAAAAATAGAATGTTGTGTTCTCTAGGCATTGACAAAGTATATCACATGTCTGCACATGCGTTAAACTTCTACATTCCCACATGGTCTTATAAGGTCACTTGTCAGCCGCCGACGCATGTCCTTTCCTGTTCAACTTTGTCTTTGACTTCTGTTGAATAGTACAATTGATGAAGACCACTCGGAAAACCACCATGCTTGTAATGGAGCATGGTTATCTTGTGTTGTATGCTGCTTACCAGGATTACTGGTTCTTCTTATGCTGAGTCACTTGATATTCTTGAATTGCTGAGTACTCATCCTGTGCTGATTCGAAGAATACACTCTACCTTGTGCTGGTAGACTAGGCAGCATACTGAACACTTGACATAGCAACATTTGTTGTCTATACATAAACAAACTTGTGCTGGCTGCACATAACATTTTAGTGCAAATAAATTACAGTTTTGTCATAATTAAATCCTTAATTATTTTGGGGACTCAACAGTATTTGATATAAAAAAGTTTGTATAATAATATCATATTATATACTATCTGTTATACATACAAACGATACAATACTATATCAACAAGAAGAAAAAAAACATAAAGAAAAAAGTTGATTTTACTACCTATTAACTAATATGAATGTTTGTTGTTTGGTTGATGCTTAGTAATAAATAGTTGAGCGACCTGGCTTTGCGCCGGTACTTCACCCTTGATTAACATTAATTACATAGCTACTTATTGATAAAGTAATTATTTATCATTTTTTTTATTTTTCGTTTTGTCGAGGAAAGACAAAAAAAATAGTTATGTGATTAATTTGTAATAAGCGTGAAAGTAATTATTCATCATTTTTTTATTTTACTTTTCGCCTTGTCGAGAGAAAAGATCCAAATGCGCAATCAATAAAGTGAGACGTACATCAACGATTAGTACAAACTATTTAATAAAATAGGAAAAACTATTTATAATATATATATATATATATATATATATATATATATATATATATATATATATATATATATATATATAAACAATAAAACAGTTATTAAAAATTGAGTTACGTAGTTAATTTAAAATAAGGAAAAAAAGTTAAACAATAATAAAGTGGAAAATTATGTGATGGATTTAATAATAATAATAATAATAATAATAATAATAATAATAATAATAATAATAATAATAATAATAATAATAATAATAATAATAATAGTTATTAGATAGGAAAAATTATGTGATCGATTTATAATTAGTGAGAAGTTTAATGGTTAATATAAAATGTGAAAAGTTTGTGGTAAGTTTATAAAAGCTATATAAGTAACTATTATAAAGAGTGTGTGAATTATGAAAAAAAAGTATGGGGTATATATATATATATATATATATATATATATATATATATATATATATATATATATATATATATATATATAAACAATAAAACAGTTATTAAAAATTGAGTTACGTAGTTAATTTAAAATAAGAAAAAAAATTTAAACAATAATAAAGTGGAAAATTATGTGATGGATTTAATAATAATAATAATAATAATAATAATAATAATAATAATAATAATAATAATAATAATAATAATAATAATAGTTATTAGATAGGAAAAATTATGTGATCGATTTATAATTAATGAGAAGTTTAATGGTTAAATTATAAAATGTGAAAAGTTTGTGGTAAGTTTATAAAAGCTATATAAGTAACTATTATAAAGAGTGTGTGAATTATGAAAAAAAAAGTATGGGGTAGATTTGTGAAGGTTTTAAAATGTACTATTCATTTCCCCTATTTCATTTAGATATATAGGTTAATGATAATAATTTATCGCCAAAATTATAACATTTCATACATAAAAAACTACCTGTTAACTAATACTATTTGATATAAAAAAACTTTGTATAATAATTATCATATTATATTTTATCTGTTATACATACAAACTTTACAATATTATATCAACAAGAAGAAAAAAGACATAAAGAAAAAAGTTGCTTTTACTCCTTATAACACATTCCGATTACATTGTAACAAAAGCCAAAATTAAACATTTTATAAACCATGTTTTCTCTTGCGTGTATCAACGTACCAATACATTTTTGTTGTTTTTGTACGAATGTAATTTATTAATCTACCTTGCATTGAGTGTGTGATTAGCTATATTTAATTATGAATCGGATTATAACTTCTTGAAGTAGTAGGGGACGTACTCACAAAAAGAGGGAGATGGACAAAAAATAAGGAGAGAGGAGCTAAAAAAAAGTAAACGTAAGTAGTAACTAACTGGATATCAAATTTGTAGGCAATGGAATCCATTCCTCCCATTTTAATGGGGAATGGTTGATTAAATTATTTTATGGTCAGTGGCGGAACTTGAACGATGGAACAAGTGTAAAAATTTAATACAATTTTTCAAAGTCAGCAGGGGTAAACAATAAAAAAAAACATAATTTTTTGGTAATTTTTTTTTAAATTTTTTGCTTATTAAATCCAGGTGGAACAGATACCCATTTGTAATACACTAAGTACCGCCATTGTTTATGGTAATGGAGAGAAAATTCCATTATAAACAACCAACCACCTTCAATTATTATCATATACATTCCTTAGTGGTCATTACTCCCAACCAAACATGCCCTAAATACCATTTAGATATAACATTCAGTGGCGGATCTAATTCAATAGGAGTGGTTGCACATGCAACCACCGGATTGAGATGGACTAGTATCACTTAGGATGAGTTTTCTATAGAAATACCAAGAATTTAGTAGTGTGCAACCATTCCTAAGAATATATTAAGTTTTAATGGAAGTTCTTGGGGTCACTGGAGATAAAGAGTAGAATGGAAGAGACACGTGAGATAACAAGGACCCACTACTTTATTTTACAATTTAATCTTATATAATTCATTATTTCATTTATAACCTTTATGTTTACTTAAACATGTGTTTTAACCCTCATCTCATTTTTTCTTTTAAGATATACTCTGTATTTTTTTTAACAACTCGATCAACACCTTTTAATTAATAATATTTGTAGTTTATTTATGTTACATGGAGTAAGTTTTTTGTTACTAACTGTTAACTTAATACTCGAATAAATATATTAATATATATCTAAAAAGTTTAGTTTAATTAAAAAAACATTATTGTAGTTAGCTGTTAAAAATATTATTTAAAAGTTTACTGATGTATATCATACACTTTAATAACATTTTAAATTTAATTATAGGTTACGTCACTTTTAAGATTCATTTTTCTATTAAACATGTCACCCGGTCGATAAAAGTTCTAGATTCGTAAAAAAAATTCGGTATAATTTTGTGCTACCAGTCACCGTGAATCCTGAATCCGCCACTGATCACATTAACATTACAATCCAAACTTCACAGTTTATTTAATTTGATTGTCTAATATTTTTTAAGTTTGTCACTTTAATTAAAGTATTCATCAATGGTTATATGGAAAACGCATTCTTGTAACAACTTGAATATCTTTAAACGTTGATGACACATATATAAAAGATACGGAGCAGCATAATATAGTTTCATAACGAATAAGCTATTTGTAACATTTAAATTACAACTCACAAGCTATGATGAATATATGAAAACCATCGGGAGAAATATCAACACTTTTAATATATGAGTGATGATATTTTCAATATTAATTTTAACAAATTCACCATAATAATATATTAAACAATTTAGATGACAACAACAACAATAAAATCCTATCTGACAAAAGTATAATATGGAGGAGGTAAGATGAACTTCAACATCAATTTCTTAAAAAAATTGATGAACATAGATGAACTTCAACAAATGAACATAAAATCGATTACCATAATTTACTTGTTTTCAGGCATTGATCTCTTCAAAAAAAATGTTTTAAATGATGCGTCTAACACTCAAAAATTATCAGGAAGACCCGAGTCAACAATATGAGTTCGTGTTTGAATGAAGAAGAAATAGTTGACCTTTTCTCTGAAACTTTGACTCAAGAATTCATGCTCAATTCTTAAAGTTAAGATCTGTAACTTTGCAGAAACAATCACAAGATGATTTGGAACACTTATGCATTTTTCCTTTTATGAAAACGATTTCAAAATGATTGAGAGGCTAAATCTGTGAACGTTTTTGCTAGATAAAGAAGATGATCTTATATTTCATGAAATTGAATCTGTTAATGAGATCCTAATGATGTCTAAGCTTAGGTTTGTATATAGGAACATAAATCTGACCTCAATCCGAATTTAATTAATTTTGGTGTTTTAATTTGTTTTGATTTTGGTTGATGGGTGTGTGTATTTAAAAGAAAGAATTTTTAGGGTTTGGTGTTCAAAATAAGAATAACAGGGATTTAATATTTGGGGTAGAAGGAATGCAAAAGGACAAATTTACCCTCACATGCTTCGCACATGCTAAACTTTATCGGAAAAATTAACGACGTTAGTGAATTGGACTATCATTGCTGCACTTGAAAACCACCGGGACTATCCACACTCAAAACAGCTACTTTGGGTATCCATGCAATATGGTACAAACCACATGGACTGTGACAACCCGGAAATTTCCAACCAAATTTAAACTTTAATCTTTATATGTTTCCGACACGATAAGCAATATTTGTTAAGTTAAATTGCAAGAATTTTAAACTATGTTCATACATTCATTCAACCTCGACCAAGTTCCAACGATTCACGAACCATTAAACGAATATGATTATATATGTATATGTGTATATATATTATAACTTGAAACGTAAACAAAATATTAGATTAAATACTTTATATGATTGTATCTGTTTCAAAATGTTTATCAATGGAATTAGAAGATAAGATCAAATGATTGAATTATCAGATATATTGAATTATGATTACAAGTCTCTGTTGAAAGGCCCACGTTGATTTGAGAAATCTTTCCATTTTAACAATATTCGGAAAATGGTAAAGTGATTTATAAATAAGAACAAATTGTCAATCATTGAGAACTAGACAAAGGATAGTGGAAGATTGAATCTCATAAAGACTCGATTGATCTATTTAGTTTCAAACGTACAAAAACGTTTTCAGTTTAAAAAGAACTTTATTATTAAAACGTATATAACTTTTATAAATATCTAGAACCACTTTTGACAACTCATTACTTAACTAGTATGATAAAGATAACGATATTTATATTTTATTTTATTAAAAATATATAACGACTTAAATTAATATTATATATATTTATACGCGTATTATACGTACATAGTTTTATACTTTTACTATACTTAAACTTTACCTTTACTTTATTTTTACTTTACTTTAACTTTAATAATTCACTTTAATAATTTATACTTTAATAATTCACTTTAATAATTCATACTTTAATAATTCACTTTAATAATTCATATTTTAATAATTCACTTTAATAATTCATACTTTAATAATTCACTTTAATAATTCAAAAATCTATTATAAATAGAATTCAGTAGGTTTCATTATTTCATAGGAACTTGAAAATATTTTTCTCTAAACTCTCTCAATCGATTTATATATATATATATTTACTCCGTATTATTTCAAGATATTATTAGTATACATAAAATATTACGACGGAGTGCTGTCCGAGTGGTTTCGAAATTGTTTTTCAAGTAGGATAGGATTAAGGAAATTATGAGTTATAGCTATAGAGGTGATTGAGTATGGTTCATGGGTATGCTCGTGAGGTCAATATAGTGTTTATCATTTCCGTTGCGTCTACGTATCTTTCCTGCAATATTGAATCTCAATATTGATACGTGAGTACTCATAATTTAACTTTTACATACTAATAGTGTATCCCTGACTAGTGCTCGAGTATTTAGGATTATGCATGCTTGTACTTTTAATATTGCCCTTAGACAGGTTAGGTTGAATCTTGAATTAGTTACACTTGCGGTTGAGATAAGGTATAAGATATGCATGTCCTTGGAAAGCTAGCGAAAAATTAAGAACTTTTCCTTTAGATATCGAATGGTTTCGATGAATGGATTAGAAGTTATAATCAATTGAATTTTCGATATTTTTATTAAAAATGATTATTATTATCGTTATTTTTATCGTCGTTCTAGTTTTATCTTATTATTATGATTATTATTATCTTTATCAATAAAAGGGATTTATCATTAAAAATTGTTATTTTTTTATTTATTACTATCGTTATTATCGTTAAAGTTATAATTAGTATTATTATTATTATCATTATTAATATATATATCATTATTTAAAAATGGTTATTGTTATTGTTATTGTTATTATTATTATACCTACATATCTAAAAGGCATACTTAAAATGAATAGTGACTTTTTCAAGCTTCACAAATGCACACCAACTTTTTTGCTTTTTTATAATTCAACCACCAAACTTTTTACTTTTTTATAATTCAACTCCACCTCTATAATAGTTAACTTTATAACTCTTATAAAATTATCACAAACTTTTCGCATTTCATAAATTCACCATTATACTTCTCATCAATTATAAGTCGACCACGTACTTTTTACTATCTAAAGGCATAGTTAAAATGAATAGTGACCTTTTCAAGCTTCACAAATGCACACCAACTTTTTTACTTTTTTATAATTCAACCACCAAACTTTTTACTTTTTTATAATTCAACCCCACCTCTATAATAGTTAACTTTATAACTCTTACAAACTTACCACAAACTTTTCACATTTCATAAATTCACCATTATACTTCTCATTCATTATAAGTCGACCACGTACTTTTTACTATCTAATAACTATTCATTATTATTATTATTATTATTATTATTATTATTATTATTATTATTATTATTATTATTATATTATTATTATTATTATTATTATTATTATACCAATCACATAATTCTTCACTTTATTATTGTTTAACTTTTTTTTCTTATTATAAATTAACTACGTAACTCATTTTTAATAACTGTTTTATTTTCAAGTTTCACAAATGCACACCAAACTTAATATCTAATAGACAAAAAAGATGAACAGTAATCAGGGGCGTTTTCATCCTTTCACCCTTTTTTCCCACCTTTTTTTTTTACAAAAAGGCCCCATACTTTGTTCAAATATTAAAATTCGAAACAGGGGGTAAAGAGTCAAATACTCATTTTCATAAAAAAAATCTTAAACAAACTCCACCCAAATATTCAACGGGCCATATCTTCTCGCTCGCAACGAGTTAAATTTTTCCGAAACTCTCATTAAACTCGAAATAATTTTAGGAACACAATGTCACTAACTATACGCAAAATGGACGCTTTTTTTAAAAAAAGCTAAATGTTTGAGGTCTTTTCATACACGTTGATTTTGCGTTAAATTTTTAAAATTCGACAATTCCATAGCCAAAACGCGGTGATGCACATATATTGTTGATTTAAAATAACATTTAAATCTTTCACGGATTATACCTTTTAGTTCGGCTCGAGTTTCGCTTCAACGACATCATCGTTAGCCACGATATAATTTTACAAACTAAACGCAATAAAATACATTGAAAACCGAACCCTCGGCTCAAAGCGAGGGTTCGAACACCAGTTAACTACTGAATTTAACAATTTAATCTCACTTTATTAAGAGGTTGTGGCAGCTTAAGACCAATACTATTTCAAACCTTCTTTACATGTTTAGCATTCAAATATTAACGGCATAAAAAACTAACTCCTACAATGAATCTTACCAAGGGAAAACCTTTCATCATTATAATATCGAACAGCCTGTGATGTTTTTCGAACTTGATCCTGTTCTTTTTTCTTTTTCTGATTCGTCTACAGGCCCAGTTTCAGTTTCATGTTCTTCTACAGGTTCATCACTTATGATCTGTGCTTCCACATGAAGCTCACCTAATATAAACAACACTCTCATAATATTGACATCATCACCTATAATAGTTAGAGTCCCATCTACTGTATTGACATCGATCGACTGGATGCTCTGAAGAGTAGATAACGCCTTTATCACCTTACGTTTCTTACTTTAACTATTGACTTTTACTCCCACCACCAATTTCTGAAATGATTAGAAAAGTGTTTTAGAAGCAATATCGAACAACTAACCATACAGCAATCAAACTAAAAACAAGGGATGATACAAACATATATTGGATGCGTCATGCGTGCTACTGTTTTTTTGTACTACACTAATCTTGATGTTGACTTACCTTGGTTTTCTGCCCAATAACTTCACCCGTCACCACCGATTTTACTGTCTCCTTATAAGGACTTGAAGCCGACTCAGTAATCTCATCTGATTCAAATGCTTTTGACATGCCTTTACTCTGTTCGTTGTACGTCTTATCTAGTTATCTATCTAAAAGGTACAGAAGAAATGAATAGGAAACTTTATATGTTTCACACTTTCACCACAAAAGTTTACTTTTTTATAAATTAGCCACACTTTTATCACCCTTATCTTTATAGTTTTAACAAACTTACCACATACTTTTCACTTTTTACCATTTAACCACAAAACCTCTCATCCACTATAAATCCATCACATATTTTTTTGCTATCTACTAACTCATTATTATTATTATTACTATTACTATTATTGTTATTACTATTACAAATCACCCAAATAATTTTCCACTTTATTATTATCTAACTTTTCCCATATATATATATATATATATATATATATATATATATATATATATATATATATATATATATATATACACACACACACACACACACACACACACATAGTAGCTTTTCCTATTTTATTAAATAGTTTGTACCGATCGTACGTCTCACTTTATTGATTGAACATTTGGGTCTTTTCTCTCGACAAGACGAAAACTAAAATAAAAAATGATGAATAACTACTTTCACATTTATTATAAATCAATCACATAACTATTTTGGGTCCTTCCTCGACAAAAAGAAAAATAAAACAAAAAAATAATAAATAGTTACTTTCTAAATCATTAGATGCGTAATTAATGTTAATTAAAGGTGAAGAATCGACGCAAATGCCAGGTCGCCCCACTAGTTATTACTATATTATCATTAAGATAATTATTAGTATTATCGTTAATAATGTTATAGTAACTATCATTATTAATATTAGTGTAATTAAAATAAATATTTGTAACACCTAATTATTTTGATTACTATTATTATCATTATTATGAACACGATATAAAAGACGATTAAAAGCTATTAAACGAAATGATTAGGAAATAATGAGTAAGAGTATCATGATGAAATTAAAATATTATAAGATATTGATTTAGATAAAATTATCGTTCTTATTATTTTTATCATTACTATTATTATTAAAAGTATCGTTAGTATTAAAACTATCATTTTAACAAAAATTATCATTTTAATAGAAATGTCATTGTTACTATAAAATATCATTATTATTATTATTTTAAATAGAATTATTATTTTAAAGATAATATTAAAAATTATCGTAAATATTAAAGTTATCATAATTAGAATTATCGTTTTATCATAATGTCATCTTAGTAATTATAAATATTGATATTTTTATAATAATAATTATTATTACAAAATAATACAACTTTTACTTACTATCATTATAGATATTATTTTATCAAATAAATATGTGATACAAACATATTTTACTACGTGTAATAACTTACTTTAATAATACCTATCATATTATCTTTATGATATTAAATGAAACCTATAAATTTTATTACTTAATATATATATAAGTATATTATATTATATAAATTTAATATAAAATTTTATTTATTAATAAATAAATTATATTATTTACTCTAATAAATCTTTTAAAAATATTTAAAAATATAAAACGACGATATTTAAACTATATATTAATCATGTATAGATTTTTGGAAATTATTTTGAGTCAAATTTACTTTTGTTGACTTTTGCATATTAGTCTCGAGCATTAGGATTGTGGTACACTATGACTTGACCTAATTTGTTAGACAAATATTGACCAACACATAATTATATATAATTAATTTAGGTTCGTGAATCCGAGGCCAACCTTGCACTTGTTCAATGACGTTATATGTATTTTTACTACGAAATACAGTATGGTGAGTTTCATTTGCCTTTTTACCCTTTATATTTTTGGGACTGAGAATACATGCGCTTTTATAAATGTTTGACGAAATAGACACAAGTAATTGAAACTACATTCTATGGTTGAATTATCGAAATCGAATATGTCCCTTTTTATTAAAGTCTGGTAATCTAAGAATTAGGGAACAGACACCCTAATTGATGCGAATCCTAAAGATAGATCTATTGGGCCTAACAAACCCCATCCAAAGTACCGGATGCTTTAGTACTTCGAAATTTATATCATGTCCGAAGGAGGATCCCGGAATGATAGGGGATATTCTTATATGTATCTAGTTAATGTCGGTTACCAGGTGTTCACCATATGAATGATTATTTTTGTCTCTATGCATGGGACGTATATTTATGAGAACTGGAAATGAAATTCTTGTGGTCTATTAAAATGATGGAAATAAATGATTATGATAAACTAATGAACTCACTAACCTTTTGGTTGACACTTTAAAGCATGTTTATTCTCAGGTGTTAAAGAAATCTTCCGCTGTGCATTTGCTCATTTTAAAGATATTACTTGGAGTCTTTCATAGCATATTTCGAAGAACGTTGCATTCGAGTCATTGAGTTCATCAAAGATTATTATTAAATTAATTTATAGTTGGATAGTGGATATTATGAAATGGTATGCATGCCTGTCAATTTTCGATGTAAAGAAAGTTTGTCTTTTAAAAAAAAATGCAATGTTTGTAATGTAGTGACCCGAACTTTTCCATGTTTATATATATATTAAATGAAATTGTTATTTACATGATTAAGTGTTTCCAACATGTTAAGCAATCAAACTTGTTAAGACTTGATTAATTGAAATAGGTTTCATATAGACAATTGACCACCCAAGTTGACCGGTGATTCACGAACGTTAAAACTTGTAAAAACTATACGATGACATATATATGGTTATATATATAGTTAACATGATTTTATTATAAGTATGTATCTCATTAGGTATTTTAACAATGAGTTATATACATAAAAATGAGACTATTAATTTAAGAAACTCGAAAACGATATATATAACGATTATCGTTATAACAACGTCTTACTAGGTACATATGAATCATATTAAGATATTGATACACTTGGTTAATTATGTTAAATGATAAGTAAATATATTATTAAGTGTATTAACAATGAAATACATATGTAAAAATAAGACTACTAACTTAATGATTTCGAAACGAGACATATATGTAACGATTATCGTTGTAACGACATTTAACTGTATATATATCATACTAAGATATATTATATATCATAATATCATGATAATATAACAATTTAACATCTCATTTGTTATAATAAACAATGGGTTAACAACATTCAACAAGATCGTTAACCTAAAGGTTTCAAAACAACATTTACATGTAACGACTAACGATGACTTAACGACTCAGTTAAAATGTATATACATGTAGTGTTTTAATATGTATTCATACACTTTTGAAAGACTTCAAGACACTTATCAAAATACTTATACGTAACAAAAATGCTTACAATTACATCCTCGTTCAGTTTCATCAACAATTCTACTCGTATGCACCCGTATTCGTACTCTTACAATACACAACTTTTAGATGTATGTACTATTGGTATATACACTCCAATGATCAGCTCTTAGCAGACCATGTGAGTCACCTAAAACATGTGGGAACCATCATTTGGCAACTAGCATGAAATATCTCATAAAATTACAAAAATATGAGTAATCATTCATGACTTATTTACATGAAAACAAAATTACATATCCTTTATATCTAATCCATACACCAACGACCAAAAACACCTACAAACACTTTCATTCTTCAATTTTCTTCATCTATTTGATCTCTCTCAAGTTCTATCTTCAAGTTCTAAGTGTTCTTCATAAATTCCAAAAGTTCTAGTTTCATAAAATCAAGAATACTTCCAAGATTGCAAGTTTACTTCCAAGTTTTCTAAATCCATTCCAAGTAATCATCCAAGATCAAGAAACCTTTGTTAATTACAGTAGGTTATCTTTCTAATACAAGGTAATAATCATATTCAAACTTTAATTCAATTTCTATAACTATAACAATCTTATTTCGAGTGGAAATCTTACTTGAAATTGTTTTCGTGTCATGATTCTGCTTCAAGAACTTTCAAGCCATCCAAGGATCCTTTGAAGCTAGATCTATTTTTCTCATTTCCAGTAGGTTTATCCAAGGAACTTGAGGTAGTAATGATGTTCATAACATCATTCGATTCATACATATAAAGCTATCTTATTCGAAGGTTTAAACTTGTAATCACTAGAACATAGTTTAGTTAATTCTAAACTTGTTCGCAAATAAAAGTTAATCCTTCTAACTTGACTTTTAAAATCAACTAAACACATGTTCTATATCTATATGATATGCTAACTTAATGATTTAAAACCTGGAAACACGAAAAACACCGTAAAATCGGATTTACGCCGTCGTAGTAACACCGCGGGCTGTTTTGGGTTAGTTAATTAAAAACTATGATAAACTTTGATTTAAAAGTTGTTATTCTGGGAAAATGATTTTTATTATGAACATGAAACTATATCCAAAAATTATGTTTAAACTCAAAGTGGAAGTATGTTTTCTAAAATGGTCATCTAGACGTCGTTCTTTCGACTGAAATCACTACCTTTACAAAAATGACTTGTAGCTTATTTTTCCGACTATAAACCTATAATTTTTCTGTTTAGATTCATAAAATAGAGTTCAATTTGAAACCATAGCAATTTGATTCACTCAAAACGGATTTAAAATGAAGAAGTTATGGGTAACACAAGATTGGATAATTTTTCTCATTTTAGCTACGTGAAAATTGGTAACAAATCTATTCCAACCATAACTTAATCAGCTTGTATTGTATATTATGTAATCTTGAGATACCATAGACACGTATACAATGTTTCGACCTATCATGTCTGAAATGTCCCGTTCTTATTGATTAAAAACGTTCCATATTAATTGATTTCGTTGCGAGGTTTTGACCTCTATATGAGACGTTTTTCAAAGACTGCATTCATTTTAAAACAAACCATAACCTTTATTTCATCAATAAAGGTTTAAAAAGCTTTACGCAGATTATCAAATAATGATAATCTAAAATATTCTGTTTACACACCACCATTACATAATGGTTTACAATACAAATATGTTACAACAAAATAAGTTTCTTGAATGCAGTTTTTACACAATATCATACAAGCATGGACTCCAAATCTCGTCCTTATTTAAGTATGCGACAGCGGAAGCTCTTAATAATCACCTGAGAATAAACATGCTTAAAACGTCAACAAAAATGTTGGTGAGTTATAGGTTTAACTTATATATATCAAATCATAATAATAGACCACAAGATTTCATATTTCAATACACATCCCATACATAGAGATAAAAATCATTCATATGGTAAACACCTGGTAACCGACATTAACAAGATGCATATATAAGAATATCCCCATCATTCTGGACACCCTTCGGATATGATATAAATTTTGAAGTACTAAAGCATCCGGTACTTTGGATGGGGTTTGTTAGGCCCAATAGATCTATCTTTAGGATTCGCGTCAATTAGGGTGTCTGTTCCCTAATTCTTAGATTACCAGACTTAATTAAAAAGGGGCATATTCGATTTCGATAATTTAACCATAGAATGTAGTTTCACGTACTTGTGTCTATTTTGTAAATTATTTATAAAACCTGCATGTATTCTCATCCCAAAAATATTAGATTTTAAAAGTGGGACTATAACTCACTTTCACAGATTTTTACTTCGTCGGGAAGTAAGACTTGGCCACTGGTTGATTCACGAACCTATAACAATATATACATATATATCAAAGTATGTTCAAAATATATTTACAACACTTTTAATATATTTTGATATTTTAAGTTTATTAAGTCAGCTGTCCTCGTTAGTAACCTACAACTAGTTGTCCACAGTTAGATGTACAGAAATAAATCGATAAATATTATCTTGAATCAATCCACGACCCAGTGTATACGTATCTCAGTATTGATCACAACTCAAACTATATATATTTTGGAATCAACCTCAACCCTGTATAGCTAACTCCAACATTCACATATAGAGTGTCTATGGTTGTTCCGAAATATATATAGATGTGTCGACATGATAGGTCGAAACATTGTATACGTGTCTATGGTATCTCAAGATTACATAATATACAATACAAGTTGATTAAGTTATGGTTGGAATAGATTTGTTACCAATTTTCACGTAGCTAAAATGAGAAAAATTATCCAATCTTGTTTTACCCATAACTTCTTCATTTTAAATCCGTTTTGAGTGAATCAAATTGCTATGGTTTCATATTGAACTCTATTTTATGAATATAAACAGAAAAAGTATAGGTTTATAGTCGGAAAAATAAGTTACAAGTCATTTTTGTAAAGGTAGTCATTTCAGTCGAAAGAACGACGTCTAGATGACCATTTTAGAAAACATACTTCCACTTTGAGTTTAACCATAATTTTTGGATATAGTTTCATGTTCATAATAAAAATCATTTTCTCATAATAACAACTTTTAAATCAAAGTTTATCATAGTTTTTAATTAACTAACCCAAAACAGCCCGCGGTGTTACTACGACGGCGTAAATCCGGTTTTACGGTGTTTTTCGTGTTTATAGGTTTTAAATCATTAAGTTAGCATATCATATAGATATAGAACATGTGTTTAGTTGATTTTAAAAGTCAAGTTAGAAGGATTAACTTTTGTTTGCGAACAAGTTTAGAATTAACTAAACTATGTTCTAGTGATTACAAGTTTAAACCTTCGAATAAGATAGCTTTATATATATGAATCGAATGATGTTATGAACATCATTACTACCTTAAGTTCCTTGGATAAACCTACTGGAAAAGAGAAAAATGGATCTAGCTTCAATGGATCCTTGGATGGCTCGAAGTTCTTGAAGCAGAATCATGACACGAAAACAAGTTCAAGTAAGATCATCACTTGAAATAAGATTGTTATAGTTATAGAAATTGAACCAAAGTTTGAATATGATTATTACCTTGTATTAGAATGATAACCTACTGTAAGAAACAAAGATTTCTTGAGGTTGGATGATCACCTTACAAGATTGGAAGTGAGCTAGCAAACTTGAAAGTATTCTTGATTTTATGTAACTAGAACTTGTAGAATATATGAAGAACACTTAGAACTTGAAGATAGAACTTGAGAGAGATCAATTAGATAAAGAAAATTGAAGAATGAATGTGTTTGTAGGTGTTTTTGGTCGTTGGTGTATGGATTAGATATAAAGGATATGTAATTTTGTTTTCATGTAAATAAGTCATGAATGATTACTCATATTTTTGTAATTTTATGAGATATTTCATGCTAGTTGCCAAATGATGGTTCCCACATATGTTAGGTGACTCACATGGGCTGCTAAAAGCTGATCATTGGAGTGTATATACCAATAGTACATACATCTAAAAGCTGTGTATTGTACGAGTACGAATACGGGTGCATACGAGTAGAATTGTTGATGAAACTGAACGAGGATGTAATTGTAAGCATTTTTGTTAAGTAGAAGTATTTTGATAAGTGTATTGAAGTCTTTCAAAAGTGTATAAATACATATTAAAACACTACATGTATATACATTTTAACTGAGTCGTTAAGTCATCGTTAGTCGTTACATGTAAGTGTTGTTTTGAAACCTTTAGGTTAACGATCTTGTTAAATGTTGTTAACCCAATGTTTATAATATCAAATGAGATTTTAAATTATTATATTATCATGATATTATCATGTATGAATATCTCTTAATATGATATATATATACATTAAATGTCTTTACAACGATAATCGTTACATATATGTCTCGTTTAAAAATCATTAAGTTAGTAGTCTTGTTTTTACATATTTAGTTCATTGTTAATATACTTAATGATATGTTTACTTATCATAGTATCATGTTAACTATATATATATCCATATATACGTCATCATATAGTTTTTACAAGTTTTAACGTTCGTGAATCACCGGTCAGCTTGGGTGGTCAATTGTCTATATGAAACATATTTCAATTAATCAAGTCTTAACAAGTTTGATTGCTTAACATGTTGGAAACATTTAATCATGTAAATATCAATCTCAATTAATATATATAAACATGGAAAAGTTCGGGTCACTACAATGTCGACACATCTATATATATTTCAGAACAACCATAGACACTCTATATGTGAATGTTGGAGTTAGCTATACAGGGTTGAGGTTGATTCCAAAATATATATAGTTTGAGTTGTGATCAATACTGAGATACGTATACACTGGGTCGTGGATTGATTCAAGATAATATTTATCGATTTATTTCTGTACATCTAACTGTGGACAACTAGTTGTAGGTTACTAACGAGGACAGCTGACTTAATAAACTTAAAACATCAAAATATATTAAAAGTGTTGTAAATATATTTTGAACATACTTTGATATATATGTATATATTGTTATAGGTTCGTGAATCAACAAGTGGCCAAGTCTTACTTCCCGACGAAGTAAAAATCTGTGAAAGTGAGTTATAGTCCCACTTTTAAAATCTAATATTTTTGGGATGAGAATACATGCAGGTTTTATAAATGATTTACAAAATAGACACAAGTACGTGAAACTACATTCTATGGTTGAATTATCGAAATCGAATATGCCCCTTTTTATTAAGTCTGGTAATCTAAAAATTAGGGAACAGACACCCTAATTGATGCAAATCCTAAAGATAGATCTATTGGGCCTAACAAACCCCATCCAAAGTACCGGATGCTTTAGTACTTCGAAATTTATATCATATCCGAAGGGTGTCCCGGAATGATGGGGATATTCTTATATATGCATCTTGTTAATGTCGGTTACCAGGTGTTCACCATATGAATGATTTTTATCTCTATGTATGGGATGTGTATTGAAATATGAAATCTTGTGGTCTATTGTTACGATTTGATATATATAGGTTAAACCTATAACTCACCAATATTTTTGTTGACGTTTAAAGCATGTTTATTCTCAGGTGAATACTAAGAGCTTCTGCTGTTGCATACTAAAATAAGGACAAGATTTGGAGTCCATGTTTGTATGATATTGTGTAAAAACTGCATTCAAGAAACTGATTTCGATGTAACATATTTGTATTGTAAACCATTATGTAATGGTCGTGTGTAAACAGGATATTTTAGATTATCATTATTTGATAATCTACGTAAAGCTTTTTAAACCTTTATTTATGAAATAAAGGTTATGGTTTGTTTTAAAAATGAATGCAGTCTTTGAAAAACGTCTCATATAGAGGTCAAAACCTCGCAACGAAATCAATTAATATGGAACGTTTTTAATCAATAAGAACGGGACATTTCATGTAAAATGTATCATATAGAGGTCAAATACCTAGCAATGTAATCAACTATTGTGAATCGTTTATAATGTATATGAACGGGTCCTTTCATGGACTATCCGCACAATTTTCTCAATCCTAAAATTAAACTTAGGCAAATGCAAGTTATCATAAGTAGGAAGTTTGCATGAAAGTGAGTAAAAACCAATGCCAAAGAGCTAAAACCACGGCTATATATGATGATGTGCAATCTAAAAGATCCCACTATCAAAGAATTTGGGATTATGTGGCTGCCATAGAAAAAACAAATCCAGAAAGCACAGTTGTAATAGATGTTGAAGCTGGGCCTAATAATGACACTGTATTCAAGAGAATGTATGTCTATTTTGCTGTAGTCAAAGAAGGTTGGATTAGGGGTTGTAGAAAGGTGATTGGACTGAATGGATGCTTTCTTAAAGGAACTGCAACTGGTCAACTATTGAGTGCAGTGGGCAGAGATGCAAACAATCAAGTGTATCCAATTGCTTGGGTTGTGGTAGATGTTGAAACAACTGGACATGGTTTTGTTAACCTAATGAAAGCTGATCTTATGCTAAACAATGGTGAAGGAGCTGGAATTATTTCAGATCAACACAAGGGTCTTATAGAGGCAGTTAAAACAACTTTATCTAATGCAGAGCATAGACAATGTATTAGCCATGTATAGTCAAATTTTAGTAAAAGATGGTTTGGTGTCCAGTTGAGATAACTATCTTGGGCAGTAGCAAAGTGTGCATATATTGAGAAATTTGAATTCATACTATTAAAAGTTAAAGATGAATGAAGAAGCTTATCATTACTTGGCAGATAAGAGACCAGTTAGTTGGAGTAGGTCAAGGGTTGAGACTGTTGACAATATAGTGTACAATGAAGTTGATATGGTTGACATTCGAGTGATCAATGAAGTTCAAATGGTTGATACTCCAATAGTGAATGAAGTTCATGATCCGATAGTGAATGAAGTTCATGATCAAATGGTTGATAATTCAGTGGTTGATGAAGATCCATTAATTGCTGAAATTGATTCAATGTTAGAAAAGGAAGACTAGATGCAAACCACATATTAAACCAAGAAAGAAGTCTGAAAGAATCCTTAACAGGAAGCTAGCAATAACTGTTATTACTAAGGATGGTTGTGGTATGACTGAAACCAATCCAATTCAAATGGATTGAAGTGGTAGTTATGTTTTTTGGTCCAACATTTTAGCAAAATTTAACTTGTCTTATCTTTCTGAACTTGTCATATGTTTATGCTGAAGTGTGGATATGTCATTTGTAGTATAATAATGTATGTATTTAACTAGTTAACTTTTGTTTGTATGTAATGACCCTGAATGTATTTAGGATGTATTTAACTTATGTTATTGGAATGAATCCATATTTTGGTATGCATTTAACTTCCGTTTGTACCATCAGCAACTCAAAATTGAACCATGTATTTAACAAACAAAAAGAACATAAACCATAAAAATGAAGAATTCATTACACAAAGTTGATTACAAAAAGTTGCCACAAACTTAACATCTACTAAACAACCAACATCACTAGCAGTTCATTCATCTACTTAACAACCAACTATAATCAAAACATAAATCATTTTATTTCTAATAAATGACACCAGCAGTTCATATTCCTTACAACGATTTGTACTTTAAGTCATAAAACCATAAATAATAAGAACGACCAATAAGCACACCAACATTTTCACTTTGAACTTCAATTTTGCAACATCTGCTTCCAAACGACGTATCTCTGAATTTATGTCAAAAAACATATTCGTATACCATTGACTAGGAAGCTTGAGATCAACCCATCTGAAGTAATTACATCGGAGTTCTTGCTGGTAATTAGGGCAACTCTTGAATCGACGTGCATGGTTACGTGTTGTCCACGACGTCCATAACCCAGACTCATCTCCACACCTACAGTCTTCTGTTCGATAGTTATCCATTTATAATTTTGAACTAAAGGGATGAAATTGGGAATTAGGGTTTTGAACGAACGAAAGGGATGTAATTGAGGATTGGGGATTTAAGGTTTGGTCTGAATATAAATAGATAGATTGATACATGTGTCATCCTAGTAGATTAAAATTAATGACATGGATATAAGAAATTACACGATGACATTTTTTTACCTCGATTCGATCGTTTTTCAAATAAAAAACCCTTCTACAAACAAATTTAAAATCCGAAACCCTTAAAGGCAAAAGAAAAAGTCATACTCCCTTTATCGAGAAAACATGGCTTTTATGTTTTCTTTTTGGGCAATTTGTCCAACTAGTTACGAGTATAGTACAAAAGAAAATTATTATTGAATTATTTTAACAAGTTACAAAACTTAAAGGACTGAAAGCATAAAATCTATTACAAACAGGGGCTAAACGTGAGGCAAGTATGAGAAATCGATAAGGCCCAAAATCGCAAAATCAACGCCAACGATCTCAGACGAACGATATTACACATTTGTTCGATTTTCGTCGGCAATTCGAATTATTATACATTATACATATACATATAAAGAACACATACATATAATCAGCAATTATGTATCATCCGTCCAGAGGTGGTGTTCGTGGCGGTCGAGATCGTAAGTTTAAACCTCACCTTTGTTTTTTAGGGTTTTCAGTTTTATAATACAATTTATATGTTTGTATATATGTATATGTATTTCTGAAAATATGTATTAATTGATTCTTGATAGTTGAATGATGATTATTTATTTTTAATTGATTTGGTGTCTAGGTCAGATATTTTTGGGTAAATATCTGGAAATTAGGTTATAATAATAGCAAAATTATAATCTTATCGAAAATGAGGGTGTTAAATCTAGGTATAAAGTATACGAACTGTGTAATTAATGTATCAAGTATTTGATGCTAAATCAATGAAATTATAACCGTCACAATTCAAGATGATTAATCCTTGTTATACAAACTGATTTTGAATTTGAATTTGAATGTTTCCATTTAGGTTAATAATTTTATATAGATAGATATATAATTGCAGTCTCTAACATAATATATGCTACCTGTATACAGAGTTTAGCTGGGATGATGTGAAGGTTGATAAATATCGAGAAAACTATATTGGTCACAGTCTCAAGGCTCCTGTAGGGAGATGGCAGAAAGGTTAGTCTTTGCATTACCAATCATATATCTGTAAGGATTTTTGTTATGCAATCGATTATTTAATGTGTCTTATGATATTGACTAAACAAGATGGTTTTGACTTTCGATGATCAAAATTTATATCACTAGTAGATGTGATGATAAAAGTAAATGATAAAGAGGCTAGTTTAGCATGAAATTTTACTGAAAAGGAAAAGAATGTGCAACATTTTAAAATGGAGATTCTTGAAGAAGCATGCAGATCCATTTACATGGTTCTTCAACTTCATTGGTTTTTGGAGAACTGAATTTTCATTTATATATATATATATATTTATGTATGATGTTAAACAGGGAAGGATCTACACTGGTATGCTAAAGATAAAAAGTCCAAGGAAGCAGATATGGAGGCTGCTAAAGAAGAGATAAGGAGGATCAAGGAAGAAGAGGAGCAGGCTATGCGTGAGGCTTTGGGTTTAGCACCTAAGCGTTCAGCGAAACCTCAAGGCAATAGACTTGATAAACATGAGTTTTCTGAACTTGTGAAACGAGGCTCGACTGCAGAAGACTTGGGAGCAGGACATGCTGAGGCGGCTCATGTTCAGGGTCTTGGTTTTGCCAAGTAAGATTCTTGACTTAAATTTCAAATATTTAAATTCTCAGTTATAAATTTGGGACTTTTCTTTTTCACTGCATGTAAGATACTTTGCAGCGTTCCCTGTAACTCATTACCTTCTCAAGCTTTGTACTTGCCTATCGGATAAACTGGGTCGATTAGATGAATCATGTGAAATGTAATTAATATTCTAACGCCTAAAACATTGTAACTATGAAAATTAATATTTTTGTTTCTACCAATATAGTTTTGCAATCATTTAACACATCAAATTTATAACCTTTTAACGAAAATGCCACTCAGCATGTCTTGGCAAGTAATATGTTTATCGTTTTGACATGTACCCATTTACCCAGCCTGTCCCACGCTTATTTACAGGTGAAAATGTTAATTTGTACATGCAACTCCAGTCTAATGCTGTTATTGGAACTTATAATATTGCAGGGCACCTAAAGTGTGGCAAGAGTCGAGTTCTATGCCTACGACTATGACTACAGAAGGGACTATAAATACAAATGTGTCTGCATCTCTTGCTGCAAGAGATGTTAAGGAAGATTCAGAAGACGATGATAGCAGCAGCCGGAAGAAAAGGAAACGAGAAGAGAAAAGACAAGAAAAGCGTGAGAGACGAGAAGAGAGGAAACATGAACGGAGAGAGAAAAGACATTCTCGTGACACCGATGACAAGAGGAAGCATAAAAGGGACAAGGGTAGCAGGCGACATGATTCTGACTGAAGTTCTATCTTATCGTATGTTTGTTATATCGACCATGAAATTTGAACTGCTGGTATGTTTTGCTTTATCATCTATTTGGTTTGATCTTAAAAAATGTATCTTTTTATAGCTTGAAATAATATTCATCTGATCGGTGACCTAAAGAGTATTGGAATTGACACTGTGTCGACTTAAACCACTGTCCAAACTATTCTATTAAGTATTCCTATCGACATAATTTGGTTTCTGATAACCATGTGAGTTTTTTTTTCTTTCTTTTAAACTGATGATAACACTTGAATCAAACAACATGATTTTATTGCTTTAACTTAAAGTCGGGTCCTCATTTAATACTTGGATTATTAATTGTATTTTGAAAAAACATACAACAAGATCTTTAGCCACCATTGCTATCACACAAACAACTAGCATCTAGATGTTCACATATGTTACAAACAGAGTTCTTTAACCACCACTGTCTCACATAAACATCTAGCATCAAGATGGATAAAGCACATGTTAATCACCCTGTTTCACATAAACAACTAACGTCAAATGCCTGAACTTAAATAATAGTGTTTTAAGTTTTTCAGCCCAAGCCTTTAACGCTGCATTCTCGAGATTTTTTTTGAATGGAAAGGAAAGGGAAAAATGGATTTAAAAATAATAGTGATTCTCGATTTTTTTACTTTAAGCTGCAAGGAAAAGATGGTAGATGATTAGGAAGGATAGTACATTATGTTTTTGTTAAGAACACTCTCCGCCCATATTTGGACGGATTGTGAAGGATAGTAAAACACTCTCATCCCCTTTCTTTTCCATTCTTTTCAGCTAAAAAAAACTCGAGAATACAGCGTAAAGAAAATTTCTAATGCAATGTCATAGCAACTAATATTGCAGAAATGGATTTGGTACCTATTGCTTTCAAATAACCATGGATTTGAAATACGTTTATGGATTTGACACCCAATGAGTTAGTTAAGGTGTTAATGAGGTTTGAGGCCCACAACAGAGAGGGCTACACCCTTGACATTTTGACATAGTTAACACGTAGTTTGTTGGTGATTTTAGTGTGATTCAACGAATTGATTTATGGAATTGAATTTGCTAAGTAGAAAGTGATCATGATCCATTGATACTCTAAAACGAATATGGTGAAGTGTGGAGCACACGTTCGTAAAGAGTAAGATGGATCATGGGAGCTGGAAATGAACTTGGTTTTTATGCTCGAAACCTGAATTTGCTTCACATCTGCGCACCTTGCAGATAGGTGGCACGCCGCTACATAAGGCGTGTTTTGGAGATCGAACATACTCGTTCAGGAAACTGGATTACCTTGTGCATCTGTGCACATATGTATGTCGTGCTACGCGATATAAAGTGTTTTGAATGTCGAGCATAGTGTAAGCAAGTGGCGCGCCGCGCAACATGTTAGCGCGCCGCGCGGTACCACTGGCGAAGTACAACACTTAGACATAATGCATGATGATATATTTTCAAAAAGACGTCCCGACCTGACGACATTCCAAATGCCAACCTGTAAATATGCAGACTCCTGTCTAGAGACCTGTGGGTTATGGGCCCACCACGCTTTCGCTGCGCAAGATTAACTCTACAATCTTTGGACATATGACACACACTGATCACACACAACAGTGCAAGTACCATAGTGATGCTTATAACACCAATTACAGTAAGGTTTCTTGCCATTATAAATCTTGTTGGCACTAGCATTCTCAGTCGTCGTCTTCCAACTACTTCTCGGACCCCAAGGTGGATTCGAGCTCAAGCAGTGATGAAAGTTCGGGTGAAGACGCTAGCGTTTATCAACCCTTTTGGCGACGATGGGGTTGGGTTCGAGCCCTTCTCTTCTCCTGGGCACAAGAAGAAGGTTCACCCTACCGTGAGGTGCACGTACCGCCTTCTACCGGAGGTGTTGATGTTTTAACCAATGAAACAGCGAGGGACACCATTTATACCCTCTTTGGTCGTATCCGCCGTCAGGATAATCATATTTCTAGGTTGTTTAACTATGTGCAAACCTTGTATGATGCTGATAAACAAGATGCATTAGAAACTTCTGTTAAGGAACTTAGGGAAGATTATGATAATCTTTACGCTAAGGTAGAGTTGGTTAGGCGGTGGATGGAACGGTATGATGCTATGATGGTAGCGTGGATAAGATGAAACGTACTATGATTGACTTTGATGTTAGGATGAGTGCTATGGAAGCAATACGTGCAATGCACTTGCGGATGTTCGCTCAAGACCATCAGTGGAGGTCTTAGTTTGTTAAGGAAGATTTCGGTGACCACTACTAGTGTTTCATTGCACTAGTAAATTTTAACACTCTCCTGCATATTCGGATATATATTAGGAAAATAGTAGTAGTAACTCGTTTGTACTAGCAATTATGTAGATGAACTTTAATGGGTAGGTAATACCCAAGTTTTGTAATCTAAAAATGCTAATGGAAGACTTTTATTATTACGAAGTTTAGTTCATTTTCTTAATGTGCCATAATGTACAACCACTACTACTTATTATGTATATATTGTTCTATGTGATTGAGTCTCTTTTGGTTACCGTGAAGGAAAATGATCCTCTAAGAAGATCATATACCGCTGCTCAAGTTGATGAGATGATCAACCAAAGGGTCATTGAAGCTTTGGTCGCTGCTGAGGCTCGGAGAACGGCAACTAATGTGAATCAGGCTGGGAGTTCTGGTGGGAATTGTAGTGACCCGAACTTTTTCATGTTATATATTAAATGAAAACTATATTTGTATGTGTTATAATTCAGTAGGCTTATAACTACCTTTAATGGTTATAAGAACAAAGAGAGAAAAAGAGAGAAGAAGAAGAGAAGAAATATTGATATTGATATTTCAAGAGAAATGGTACACCTTAAATGGTTACTATACATGTCTATTTATAGTATAAAATATTACTATGCAAGAAATATAATAATAATAAAATTAACATCCAATCTAGATATTTTATAACACAATCTAGATATTTTATAACACTCCCCCTTGGATGACAATTTTATTAGAGAATAACTATTACTGCCTCGTTAAAAACCTTGCTAAAGAAAACCCATTGGGATAAAACTTTAGTTAAGGGAAAAAGAGTGCAGCATAGAGTTGACTCCCCCTCAAATAGGCAACGCCTGAGTTGTTACATCTTCTGAACATGTCTCATGCCAATATTATGAACGTGTGTTCTGAAAATAGCAGTTGGCAGTGCTTTGGTATAAAGATCAGCAGAGTTGTTGATTGAACGTATCTCATTTTAATCTGGTTGTCTTTTACGAGATCTTGAGTATATGAGAAGAATCTGAGGTTTTCATCTGAAACTGTATCATCTAAATCTTTTATGTACAAGTTTAGCCCTTGTGATTTGTCTACAGTCTCCTTCATGGTTTGCTCAAACCCTTGTTTCAATTCCTATTCCTTTGTAGTCTTTTCTGAGCCTTACCAACATACCATTCTTTTCCATCAAACTTATGACCGTTAAGACCGTCTATGGCTTTGGCGCCTCGTCAGTATTTATATTTTGTTCAGTCACTTTTGATACTCTTCTTTCATTTGTATTATGCAAGCTGCATTATCTTCATATATAGTTGTTGGTGAAGATAGTTGTTAGTCTTTTATAGCGTTCTAGTCCACAAGAATCAATAATGATTTGTGTCATTGATCTCAACCAAACACATTTTCGAGTAGTTTCATATAATGCAATCACTTCGTCATGATTTGATGATGATGTTGCAACAAATGTTTGTTTTAAGAACGCCATGATTTTGTGGTATCTCCATTTAGGAATACATATCGAGTTTGAGATTTATCTTTATGAGGATTTGATGAATGACCTGCATATATATAATCAACCAAATCTTGTTTTGAAACGTTATAATAAAATAATTTTAAATCAGCAGTTTCTCAAGGGTATCAAAATATGTGTTTGATCCCGCTCCATTGTCATTTGAGCTGAATCTTGCCAACAAATTAACTGCAAAAGAAATGTCAGGTCTTGTACAATCTATAAGATACATAAGAACCTCAATTGCACTAAAATATGGAACTTCCGATCTGTTAAGATTTTCATGATCTTTCATTTCAAAATAATTCTTTAGAAGTTGAATGATTTCATAGATCTCTTTATTCGTTCATATGATGTTAAGAACATTGACATAAACAACTACGATCACATATCCGAACATTGTTTTTATAAAACATACGTGCAAAATAAGTTTATATGTATACCCCCTTTTTTTTTCAAGTAGTCATTTAATCGGTTATACTATTGTATCAATCCATATAAAAATCTTTGTGATTCAATGGAATACATTTATTTGAGTTTTGCATTAGATACTTATGATACCTTAAACCCTTCAGATATATTCATATATATATCACTATCAAGTGATTCACATAGATAAGTAGTAACAACATCCATGAGATGCATTTAAGTAACTACCAGGTTGATTAAGTATCTAATAAGTGATTGTATTCACTACATAAGGATAAGTTTTCTTCATAATTCATTTCTGGTCTTTGTGGGAAATATTGAGTTACAAGTCTAGTTTTGCCTTGTAACTTCATTTGCACATTTCTTTTCGGATAAAAATTCATTTATATCCCATATGTTTCACATCTTTAAAAGTGATAACGATTGATCCGAAAACTTTTCTTTTATCGAGCGATTCTAATTTAGCTCGTCTTGCTCCTTTCCATTGAGCTCAATCATGTCCACTTTGTATATTCAATGACAGATTTTAGTTTCAGATCATCATCTTTATTCATGATGTCATTGTAACATTATATGAAAATATCTCATAGAGATTTTAATTTCATTTTGGTTCCATAATATTGCATAATTTTATCGCAATTTTAGTATTTACATTTATCAATATCCTCTGCAGAAGGAATATTGATTTGTGGTTCTTCTTGAACACTTTCTTTTACCTCATTATCAGCTGATTTTCTTTTTCGAGGATTTTTATCTTCGGAACCAATTGATCTTCCACGTTTGATGCGTGGCAAAGACTCAACAGTGACATTATTGCCAGCTTTTGGAATTTCAGTTCGAGCTGGAGCATTTATAGCTGGTATATATGATTTGGTCACTTTTTTTTATCTGTAAATGCATAAAGTAATTAATTTGCAAGTTCTTGCATATGCATTATTTTTGAACTTTCGTTTCATATTCTTTTGTGCGAGTTCAATATACCTTAATTGATGTTCACATCATAAAGCATCATTTTATTTTTATTTTTATTTCTCCCACTAATCTAGGGAACAATGTTTTATTAAAATGACAATCAGCAAAACGTGCTGTAAAAAACATCACCCATCATGGGTTCAATATATCTTATGATTGAAGATGTTTTATATCCAAAATATATTACCATCTTTCTTTGAAGAACCATTTTATTGTTTTGTGGTGATACAATTGGAACATACACTGCACAACCAATGTTCTAAGGTGGAAAATATTTGGCTCTTGGCCAAAATCAAGTATTAAGTGAAAATATTTACGACTTCCACATAGTATAATGCGAATTAATGTCGCAGCATGTAAATTTACATGTCCACATATAAATATTGAGAGATTTGTACTCATTATCAATTGTCTAGTTATTAGCTGTAAGCGTTTATCTATTGATTCAGCTAAACCAATTTTGTGTATGCACATGAGCAACTGGATGTTCAACAACAATCCCTGTAGATATATAATGATCATTAAATGCTTGAGATGTTAACTCACCAGCATTATCAAGTCTCATCCTTTTAATGGTGTAATCAGAATAATGTGTTCTCAATTTAATAATTTGTGCAAGAAACTTTGCAAATGCCATATTACGGCTTGATAACATACAAATATGAGACCATCCGCTAGATGCGTCTATTAGAACCATGAAATATCAAAATGGTTCACACGATGGATGAATTGGTTCATATATCTTACCTTGAATTCTTTCAAGAAATATTTGTGATTCTTTTTCACAATATACTTTTCATTAATCACCATATGTGCTTTCCATTAATCACCATATGTGTTTTTTTTTTTATAAATCACCATATGTGTTTTTTTTTTTTTTATCATATATCCTTTTCACCATATACGCTTTTAATCATATGCGCTGTGTTTTTCACCATATGCGCTTTTAATCATATGCGATTTTCATCATATGCGTTGTGCTTTTCATCATATTCGCTTTTTATCATATGCGCTTATCATATGCGATGCGCTTTTTATCATATGCGCTTTTTTATGTGAATAGTAAATTAATTAATTTCGTTTTACTATTCATATGAATTAATTTAGATTTACTATTTTGTTAATTGAGTAATATATATATACATCATATACTTGTGACTCCGAAGGCTCAAATGAATTTGACCATATAGTTATACGTTGTACCTTGCACATTAATTTTCAGTAGAAGCTTTAGATGCATATTATTTTCAGTAGAAGCTTTAGATGCACTTTTTTTAATCACCAAATACCACAAACACTTTGTTTGCGTTTGTTCATAGTCATCAATGAAAACCATTTTCTTTAATTTTATTTTATACAATAAAATTAACGCATCATTATTCTTTTCAAAAACAATAATCTATTGTTATTGTTCACTTGTGCCATGTTTAACAACAAAAGTCAACAACCTCTGTCTTGTTTGTTGTGGCAACCAAAAACAACCTTTGCTTTTGTTACCGAGAATCCAAGACCAAAAAACAATTAATTTTTAATTAATCTTTTATCAAAACCATAAATGATTTTATTGATCTACGTTGATATGGTCATAAAGAATTGACGGCTGACCTACTTTTGTAAGTGTATTTCGGCTATCATCCCGAAAACGCACAACGACCTTTTTTTTTTTTTTTTTTTTTATGAACTATTTGTTTCATATCTAGCTTAGGCAATTATTGTAAACATTTGGTCCCTATAAGAGCATTTATTTTTTAGACTTTTAGTTGATTTGTACTTGTCACAATTAGGGATAGCACCCGCGGGTCGTGGATGCGGATCCATTGGATCCATCACCCGTACCCGCGGATTTTTTTTTAAGAGACATCCAATTGAACCCTTGTTCGTTGAAACAATTTGACTATATTTTTACTCCCCATTATTAAACGGGCCATTTTGATGCACACTCTTAAAAAAATAATTTGTTTTTTAAGTTTTATTATTCAACCTCCTTTTTTCAACGGTCACGTTTTTAACAAAACATTTGACAAGTTTGGAAAAAAGTTTTTTATTGATTATCATCAAAAGTTTTCTATTGTCACTCTACTGGATGGAATTATGGCATACAACCAAAATTGCAACCCAACACTACATAAGAACAAAAAGGTTGTTTTTAATTAACATATGTATATGTGTTAAACTCGGAATAATAATAACTTATTTTAGAAAATTAACATAAGACATGTTGAAACATTTTTGTCACATTTAGCTTATCAAGTCTAATACTTATCATTGATAGATTTTATCACGTCTAGGAGATGTTTACTTTTTTCTTGTATTAAGTCCTACTTTCATTTACCTTTGTTTGGAAAAAAGTTTTTTTTTTTACTTTGCTTTCCCCCTTTCTGTAAAACTCATTTAAACACTTTCTTTGTTTTTTTTTTTTTAAAAAAAACTTCCTTTTTTTTTACGTTACCCGTAAATTATAAATATATAAAAAAAAAACTTTTTGTTTAAATTTTTTTTTCTAGTTTTTAAAAGGCCACTTGACCAATTTTTTAATTCTTTCACAACACCTGATATCGTGATCGTGACCTTTCACCAAAGCAAGAGATATTCTTGATAAACTAAACACGGACTCGTGTTTGAAATTGTCGGCCACAAAAAAATTCATTTGATAAAAGTATATATATATTTTTTTAGTTATAGAAGGAGACCACTTCATTTTCAATACTTCATTTTTAACAAAAAACTATTCCATTTTACCATCCCTTTTTTTCTTACTTTAACTTTTAAGATATACTTTTAATAAAAATATAAACTACTTTTTCTTATTTTAACTTTTAAGATTTACTTTTAATAAAAATACAAACTACTTTTTGTATTTTAACTTTTAAGATTTACTTTTAATAAAAGTACAAACTACTTTTTCTTATTTTAACTTTTAAGATTTACTTTTAATAAAAATACAAACTATTTTTTTATTTTAACTTTTAAAATTATAAATTTAAGAATAAACATTAGTATGCATGAAATAAATAATGATTAATTGCATAAGTAATCATAAATGTTAGATAACATATAAAGACCCCGTCGTATTCGTATTGATCGGAATTAATCTCGACCCATGGTACCGTGTTGTCAAATGACGTGTTGCGTACATAAAGTACCGTGTTGTCAAATGACGTGTTGCGTACAATCATGAGGTCTTATTAACATAAATATAAATGTTAGTGAAGTTAGTAAAAGTTAGATTACAGAAATATAATTCAGGTGGTATAACCGACCATATATAACTTAAATAACATAAATATAAATGTTAGTAGTCCAAAATTTGATATATTCGAGTCTGAAAATTATTAATAATTTCATACCTTGATTAGTGATTCGTGATCGTTTGAGATATCTTTTAATTACACTAAGCTTTTCGTGCTGATAACGTGTTATAATTCAGTAGGCTTATAACTACCTTTAATGGTTATAAGAACAAAGAGAGAAAAAGAGAGAAGAAGGAGAGAAGAAATATTGATATTGATATTTCAAGAGAAATGGTACACCTTAAATGGTTACCAGACATGTCTATTTATAGTATAAAATATTACTATGCAAGAAATATAATAATAATAAAATTAACATCCAATCTAGATATTTTATAACACAATCTAGATATTTTATAACAGTATGATTAAATGTTTCCAACATATTAAGCAATCAAACTTGTTAAGACTTGATTATTTGAAATGTGCTTCATATAGACAATTGACCACCTAAGTTGACCGGCGATTCACGAACGCTAAAAATTTGTAAAAACTACATGATGATATATATATGGATATATATATGGTTAACATGAGATTATGATAAGTAAGTATCTCACTAAGTATATTAACAATGAGTGATATACATAAAAATGAGTTTATTGAATTAAGAAACTCGAAACGATATATATAACGATTATCGTTATAACAACGTCTTACTAAATACATATGAATCATATTAAGATATTGATACACTATGTTTAACATGATAAAATGATAATTAAGTATATCATTAAGTGTGTTAAAAATGAACTACATATGTAAAACAAGACTACTAGCTTAAGAATTTCGAAACGAGACATATATGTAACGATTATCGTTGTAACGACATTTTAATGTATATATATATATATATCATATTAAGATATATTCATACATTATAATATCATGATAATGTAATAATTTAACATCTCATTTAAGTATAATAACAATAGATTAATTACATTTATCAAGATCGTTAACCTAAAGGTCATAAAACAACACTTACATGTAATGACTAACGGTGACTTAACGACTCAGTTATATTGTATATACACGTAGTGTATTAAGATGTATTAATACACTTTTGAAAGACTTCAAGACATATATCAAAGTATTTCTACTTAGCAAAAATGCTCAAAATTACATTCTTATTCGTTTCCATCAACAATTCTACTCGTGTACACCCGTATTTGTACTCGTACAATACACAGCTTCTAGATGTATTTACTATTGGTATATACACCTTTAATCATTCATTCTTAGCAGCCATATTAGATTCAAAAACATGTGGAACCATTATTTAACAACTTGTATGACTAATGAGATAAAAACAAACTTAAGGATCTTTTTTTTTTTCTTTATAACAAGTAATTTCGTTTTTATGATTTCACCCCATTTTTTCATTCCATTTTCTCATACTTACACTCCAAATTCTCTCTCAAAATACTCCTAACATCATACTTGATCATCTCCAAGCATTTTCACCATCTTTTGGCTTCAATTACAAGCTTTAATCATCATAAAAACAACCATTCAAGAACACTTCAAGAAATCTTGCTAGCTTACTTCCAATCTTGCAAATCCATTTCAAGTGATCATCCAATCTCAAGAAATATTTCTTATTTACAGTAAGATATCTTTCTAATTCAAGGTAATACTCATATTCAAACTTTGGTTCAATTTCTATAACTATAACAATCTTATTTCGAGTGGAAACCTTACTTGAACTTGTTTTCGTGTCATGATTCTGCTTCAAGAACTTTCAATCCATCCAAGGATCCTTTGAAGCTAGATCCATTTTTCTCTTTTCCAGTAGGTTTATCCACAAAACTTGAGGTAGTAATGATGTTCATAACATCATTCGATTCATACATATAAAGCTATCTTATTCGAAAGGTTTAAACTTGTAATCACTAGAACATAGTTTAGTTAATTCTAAACTTGTTCGCAAACAGAAGTTAATCCTTCTAACTTGACTTTTAAAATCAACTAAACACATGTTATATATCTATATGATATGCTAACTTAATGATTTAAAACCTGGAAACACGATGAACACCGTAAAACCGGACATACACCGTCGTAGTAACACCGCGGGCTGTTTTGGGTTAGTTAATTAAAAACTATGATAAACTTTGATTTAAAAGTTGTTCTTGAGGGAAAATGATTTTTCTTATGAACATGAAACTATATCCAAAAATCATGGTTAAACTCAAAGTGGAAGTATGTTTTTCAAAATAGTGACCAAGATGTCGTTCTTTCGACGTAAATGACTACCTCTTTAGTAAATGACATGTAACCTGTATTTCCGACTATAAACTTATACTTTTTCTGTTTAGATTCATAAACTTAAGTTCAATATGAAACCATAGCAATTTGATTCACTCAAAACGGATTTAAAACGAAGAAGTTATGGGTAAAACAAGATTGGATAATTTTGCTTGTTGTAGCTACGTGAAAATTGATAACAAATCTATATCAATCATATCCTAGCTAACTTATATTGTATTATACATGTATTCTAATATATTATTTAATCTTGGGATACCATAGACACGTATGCAAATGTTTTGACATATCATATCGACCCATGTATATATATTATTTGGAACAACCATAGACACTCTATATGCAGTAATGTTGGAGTTAGCTATACAGGGTTGAGGTTGATTCCAAAAATATATATACTTTGAGTTGTGATCTAGTCTAAGATGTGTATACACTGGGTCGTGGATTGATTCAAGATAATATATATCGATTTATTATCTAAGCATAGTGAGTGAAAATATACTACATACATATATATGCATAAAATGGACACGCCACATAAATAAACAAATACCGTATACCGGAGCATCCAAGCATAAAGGCAAGCTAATCTAAGCATACCGTACGATCACTAAGCAACAAACTAAATATGCATCAACAAACATAAGTTCACCAACGACGATGTGAACAACGCCAAGAAGCTACACCCGGAGGGTTAGCTACATCACGACAATACAACAATATATATATATATATATATATATATATATATATATATATATATATATATATATATATATATATATATATATATATATATATATATATATATATATATATATATATAAACGAATAAGGTTAACCCCTTAACCCATTACCGAATACCAAACACCACAATGAAGATTGGCCGAACTACACGAGCCTTAGTAATCCGAAACCACACGAGATTACTATCTTCAACAAGACAACATCGAGGTTGGCCGAACTACATGAGCCTTAGTAATCCGAAACCACACGAGATTACTACCTCAATAAGATGACCGAACTACACGCGTCATCGTGAATCCGAACTACACGCGACTCACTTCTCAACATCAAAACCCTTCGCCATTGGGGTTATATCATCCACATCACAACCACGTGTGATAATGTACACACCAAATGTGTACTTCGCCAAAGGTGATCAACCAAAACGCACAACCGTGCCAATTGGACCTATACACAAGTCCATCAAAACCACCTATATGTGAAGTGACCTCTATAGCCGAGAATCACTTCACCCGACCCGCACCCATCCTATACATACATATGCACATAGGATATTAACACTCACCTTGAAGTCTTGATGGATGCCAAACCAAAATCCGCAATCGCCGATGGAATGTACCTATTCCATTTATCACATAACAAGTAACACAATTAGGGTTGACTTACAAACCAACTCAATTGACACTTAGTGCAATTTTGACCCAAATGCACTTCCAAGTACAAACCGCGCCCAAAATTAACCAATAATCACTAACACAAGTGAGAATGGTCCTAATACGCCAATTAAACCCAATCATAGGTGTTAAACACCTATCTTGCCCAAAATGACACTTAAACCCTAATTTTGACCCATAAGGAGCCAACATCGCACCATTAGCAAGTTTTGACACCAAAACATATTTAACTCGGTTTTATACTTCAACTTAATCCATTTTAAGTTTATAAACCTTATTAAATCGACAATTGGGTCATAATCATCAACAAACCCTAATTTTAACTCTAGTCAAAATTAGTCAACCACAAGAAACCTAATGGTCTCCAAAACATCAATAATCACTAATACTAGTGATTATACACCATTTACAAGTCTTAAACATGGTTAAATCATTAACCAACCCAAAACCCGCCAAATATCAAAATAGCAAGTTTCCATAAACCCTCTTCATCAACTAAATGAGTTTTACAACTAACAATCTCAAACCCTAACTTGAATATCAAATCTAACAAATGAAATTCGGAGTTTGAACTTACCAAATACCGCCAAAATGATGCCGTTGATGAGATGAACAACTTTAATACTTGAGGTTTGACCCGAAACACTCTTCTTCTTCTTCAATTGGAGCTCTCTCTCTCTCTCTCTCTCTCTCACTAAAATGGGTTTCTCCCTCTAGGGTTTGATGAAAGTGTTTGTGTGGGTGAAATGAGGATAAGAATGATCAATGGATCAGTTTTGATGACTCCAAACCGACCCCAAGTGAAAAGACCAAAGTACCCCTCATTTAAACACTTTAAAAATGCTGAAAATTGCATCAGACGTGTTCGGAGCGCCGCTCCATAAGGTGGAGCGCCGCTCCAACCTTCAGGTCAGTTTTCAGTAACTTGTTTTGGCCATAACTTTTTGACCGTAGCTCCGTTTTCGATGAATCAAATATCGTTGGAAACGTAATAAGATTTTATTTCCAATGGTAAGGCTTTGAAACATCAACACAAACTTTAGTTGGGGTTGAAAAGATACGTACACACCTTGTCACTTCAGACAACGTCCAGTCTCCTTCGACGTTCGAGCAAGCAACACGTACATGCTTCGTACACTTCATACACGCATCGTACACCATAAATACATTATGTACAATAAATATTTGGGTCTTACAACTCTCCCCCACTTAAACTCGATCACATCCTCGTGATCCTCGTCACTTAACCAAACGGACCTACACTCCACGGTCCTCAACATAAGTCCCAATCCGAACTTTCCTAGACAATTCTTCCCAAATGAATCACCTTTAACAACTAAATCGTCACCCGCGATTTATCAAATCCACCAACCGAGCACTAAAACCTTGCTCAATCCCTCAAATCGGGAAAAACTCGACCAATCTCGAACCGAGATATCCACCCTTTAGCGTACCCTCACCAAGTACAATGCTAAAGTAACCGCATACCAAAATAAGGTCAACCATCTAAACCGAATGAAGACCAAACGAAGTGAATCCTTACGGATAACACTTACCACTTAACATCCCTTGTAGTGCGCAACACGACCAATACGCAACTACCGCAACATAATAACAAACGGCTAAAACCGATAGCGCCCAACGACTATGGCAACGCAAATCCCAAGGTGTACAGAATCGACTATTGTCACACCCGTAACAACATGTGAGCGAAACATGGCTATCGCATCACTAATCACACAACATGGTCCTCACGACCCCACCATCGGTGTATAAAACAACCGATTGATCATACCACACGGTCCTTACGACCCCACCATCGGTGTATAAAACAACCGATAGATCACACAACACGGTCCTTACGACCCCACCATCGGTGTATAAAACAACCGATAGATCACACAACACGATGGCTGGCCGAAAACTACACGCGCCTTCGTGAATCCGAACTATACGCGACTCACTACCTTCCTCGCAACAACAATCGGGATTGGCCGAACTACACGCGCCATAGTGAATCCGAACTATACGAGAGTCACTATCCCAAAGGAATGACCGAACTACACGAGTCATTTGTGAATCCGAACTACACGAGACTCACTCCTCAATACAATGACCGAAACCACACGAGTCATTGGTGAATCCGAACTACACGCGATTCACTTCCACAATAAGATGACCGAACTACACGCGTGATCGTGAATCCTAACTACACGAGATTCACAACTCAACACCGGATGAAGTCAGCGGACCCCGAAAGTCATGCTTCACCGATATAACACATACGCCCATGATGAAGTCAGCGGACCCCGAAAGTCATGCTTCACCGATATAACACATACGCCCATGATGAAGTCAGCGGACCCCGAAGGTCATGCTTCACCAATCACATATTCCCATGATGAAGTCAGCGGACCCCGAAGGTCATGCTTCACCAATCAACGCCCTTTTGGCCTCGAACAACGAGTAGCGTAACATCGCGCTCTACTACGCCATAGTGAATCCTAACGGATACCACTAACCATTCACACAATCGAGCAAGAATCACCTATATAAAACATAGGCACAAAACAATAATTCCCCAAAAGAGAACCCGACACACACATCCCTTAACCGAGGGATTTCACCCTGCTCGCCAAACACGTCCTTTATCTCTCAACGAGATTTTTCACATTACGACCTCGGTGGTAATTTAAATCCAAACCATAAGTACAATTTAACCGAAATTGCACTCTACCATAAATCGACCAAAACTAGGTCCCAACACAAGTTTCGGATCTACCAAAAGCGTTATCCGAAATCTCACACTAAAACTTCCTCGTGCGGGAGTGTAACTCCCCCACTTGGAACTACGTCCCATAACCGCATCTCGTACAACCGTACAATGCTACCAAAGGTAGACTTTACCAACAATTGGGTTCACACGACCCATCACCCCATCTTGCTCCAACCTTGAGCACACGAAGGATTTTAACAAATCCTTAAACACTTCGAACGAAAAGTTCATCACAACTACACAAACTTTACTCTCGCAATCATCCAATTGCTATAGTTTGTCAACTTCCACCTAGTCACTCATGTACCTAAGGGTTTTCACTTCGGTACCCTAAGTACAATGTAGCCACAACATAATCGGAGTCGAACACCACGCTAGTAGGTATAAAAGAGGCACCTAATGTCGCGTCACGTAGACTCCTTTACCAACATACATCGAGATCCAAAACACTCGATTTCAAGGGTTTCATCCCACCCGTCGAACCTCATGGTTCATCAACTTCAACACACAAGCGAACGCGCGCTTAACAATCGAACACCAAAACCCATTTCCATGGCTTGGTAGAAACATTTCTTAAATACTAAGGAATGCTTGGTTGCACCAAGTCTTACGCCCTTCGCCCGTTAATCAAACGTCACCATAGGGTACTTCCATTAGGAACGTCACCCATAACAACAATATGCACAACACAAGGCATTTTACAACCCAAAGTCAACGGCACATAATAAATAATCAAAGGAAATATTTATTAAAATGAAACGTACCTTAACGTCTCCTTGCCGCACCCGTCCCCGCTAACTTGGGACATTCCGACTTACGATGTCCTTCTTCTTGGCAGTTGAAGCACACCATGCCATCACCCCTTGGTACCGAACATTCCCAATACTTGTGACCCCTCATGCCACAATTGTAACATCTAGACGCACTAGAATCCGGTATACCCGTCCGCGTACAACTCGTGCTCACACTTGGACCCTTAGTCCTCTTACTCGGAGCACCATACGAAACAACCCTTCTCTCACTTGAAGGTTCACCCTTCTTCGATCGTGAATACGACTCGAAACCTCTAGCTACGGCGAATAATTCCGCAAACGATTTCGCGTGACCCCGGGTAATCTTATTCTTCAAGTCATCATTCAGGGTTCGATAGAAATCCTCCATCAACAAACGATCATTCCCTAAATACTCCGAGCAAAAACGAGCCTTCGACATAAAGGTCGTCTTGAGAGTATTCAAATCCATAGAACCCTGTTGCAAATTTCGCAACTCATTACGCAATTCCGACAAGTAGGTCGAAGTCCGGAACTCCTCGAAGAATTCCTTTTAAACTCGTCCCACGATAACGCCATAAACGGTTCACCACTGACAAGATCAATCTTACCATCCAACCAATCCTTTGCCCTACCCCGCAACAAACTAGTAGCGAGTCTTGTCCTCTTCTCAGGAGGGCATTCAATAGTACGAAAACACCCTTCGACATCCGAGATCCAAGTTGTGCTTATCAAAGGATCCGGTTTTCCGTCGTACATCGGGGGTTTAGTCCTCATGAAGCTCTTAAGACAACGCTCCATTCCACTACTACCTTGAAGTTCGGAATACTTCCTATCCATTTCTTCTCGTAACGCACTCATTTGCTCCGCAACGGCGGCCGCAACTCTAGCGTTAAACTCCAAATCGTTCGTCTTGATCCCGTTTCCCATCGCCATTCTAAGGAATGCAAAAGCGATTAGATCACGAACGTATAAAGCACACACACAATACCGCCCCCATCTTGCTAAACACTCGTCGCACATCACTTGTTAGTCACGATTTGCACCCGTAATAAGGTTTGCAAGTCCTTATTACGCACACACGCCGTATCGACTCGTTAGTACAACGACCGCCTCGCTCGAAGATATAAACAATCACAAACAAAATCCTACGTGATATAAGCACACGCAAGAATTATCATCACAGCACAATAACATATTAATAATATCCGCATTACTAATATAAACATTAGTCCACCTATAAACAAGGCGCTAACTATAACCCATTCCGACCCGTACTTCTACAAGTCCCGCAACAAATAAGCATACACAAAAGTCTAAGTCTAGGCACCTATCTTAAGTCACCTAAATCCCTTAGACCATGTTCTGATACCACTTGTAACAACCCAACCCGATATACAAACGATCACGCGGAAATATCAATAAAAAAAATTCTTTGTGCAGTAAATGGCGCGGCGCACCATCCCTTTGCGCGGCGCACAAAAGGGGCCTGGCAGCCCGCTGTCCAAAAAGTCCCAAATGCGAAAATGTTTGACCACTTCCCGACGTATTTAGACAAAACGCTTTTCACAACATATTCATATATGAAAAAACTAACACGTTCCATTCATAAAATAAGTTTTACGAGGCGGGGCCCACAATTTTGAACACAAAATAAAAGCCGAGCATGGCGATTGGGGATACGCTACCCAATCCTAATTAATCCAAAAGCAAGCCTTCTAAAGCAACTACGCTAGCCACTAGTTCCCACGCTTACCCGATCCACCTCATCCAAGCAAATCTATAAAAAAAAGTAAACAACGAGAGGGTAAGCTAACGCTTAGTGAGTGAAAATATACTACATACATATATATGCATAAAATGGACACGCCACATAAATAAACAAATACCGCATACCGGAGCATCCAAGCATAAAGGCAAGCTAATCTAAGCATACCGTACGATCACTAAGCAACAAACTAAATATGCATCAACAAACATAAGTTCACCAACGACGATGTGAACAACGCCAAGAAAATACACCCGGAGGGTTAGCTAGATCACGACAATACAACAATATATATATATATATATATATATATATATATATATATATATATATATATATATATATATATATATATATATATATATATATATAAACGAATAAGGTTAACCCCTTAACCCATTACCGAATAACAAACACCACAATGAAGATTGGCCGAACTACACGAGCCTTTGTAATCCGAAACCACACGAGATTACTATCTTCAACAAGACAACATCGAGGTTGGCCGAACTACATGAGCCTTAGTAATCCGAAACCACACGAGATTACTACCTCAATAAGATGACCGAACTACACGCGTCATCGTGAATCCGAACTACACGCGACTCACTTCTCAACATCAAAACCCTTCGCCATTGGGGTTATATCATCCACATCACAATCACGTGTGATAATGTACACACCAAATGTGTACTTCGCCAAAGGTGATCAACCAAAACGCACAACCGTGCCAATTGGACCTATACACAAGTCCATCAAAACCACCTATATGTGAAGTGAGCTCTATAGCCGAGAATCACTTCACCCGACCCGCACCCATCCTATACATACATATGCACATAGGATATTAACACTCACCTTGAAGTCTTGATGGATGCCAAACCAAAATCTGCAATCGCCGATGGAATGTACCTATTCCATTTATCACATAACAAGTAACACAATTACAAACCAACTCAATTGACACTTAGTGCAATTTCGACCCAAATGCACTTCCAAGTACAAACCGCGCCCAAAATTAACCAATAATCACTAACACAAGTGAGAATAGTCCTAATACGCCAATTAAACCCAATCATAGGTGTTAAACACCTATCTTTCCCAAAATGACACTTAAACCCTAATTTTGACCCATAAGGAGTCAACATCGCGCCATTAGCAAGTTTTGACACCAAAACATATTTAACTCGGTTTTATACTTCAACTTAATCCATTTTAAGTTTATAAACCTTATTAAATCGACAATTGGGTCATAATCATCAACAAACCCTAATTTTAACTCTAGTCAAAATTAGTCAACCACAAGAACCCTAATGGTCTCCAAAACATCAATAATCACTAATACTAGTGATTATACACCATTTAGAAGTCTTAAACATGGTTAAATCATTAACCAACCCAAAACCCGCCAAATATCAAAATAGCAAGTTTCCATAAACCCTCTTCATCAACTAAATGGGTTTTACAACTTACAATCTCAAACCCTAACTTGAATATCAAATCTAACAAATGAAATTCGGAGTTTGAACTTACCAAATACCGCCAAAATGATGCCGTTGATGAGATGAACAACTTTAATACTTGAGGTTTGACCCGAAACACTCTTCTTCTTCTTCAATTGGAGCTCTCTCTCACTAAAATGGGTTTCTCCCTCTAGGATTTGATGAAAGTGTTTGTGTGGGTGAAATGAGGATAAGAATGATCAATGGATCAGTTTTGATGACCCCAAACTGACCCCAAGTGAAAAGACCAAAGTACCCCTCATTTAAACACTTTAAAAATGCTGAAAATTGCATCAGACGCATTCGAAGCGCCGCTCCATAAGGTGGAGCGCCGCTCCAACCTTCAGGTCAGTTTTCAGTAACTTGTTTTGGCCATAACTTTTTGACTGTAGCTCCGTTTTCGATGAATCAAATATCGTTGGAAACGTAATAAGATTTTCTTTCCAATGGTAAGGCTTTGAAACATCAACACAAACTTTATTTGGGGTTGAAAAGATACGTACACACCTTGTCACTTCAGACAACGTCCAGTCTCCTTCGACGTTCGAGCAAGCAAAACGTACATGCTTCGTACACTTCATACACGCATCGTACACCATAAATACATTATGTACAATAAATATTTGGGTCTTACAGAGTTGCTATGCTATTCTAGCACACGTCGAGAAAGTACAACCTGAAGAAAAGAGCATCAATGATGTTCCGGTCGCAAAAGAATTTCTCGATGTATTTTCAAAAGAATTACCGGGATTACCTCCACACCGATCCGTTGAATTTCAAATAGATCTTGTACCGGGAGCTGCACCAATAGCTCGTGCTCCATAAAGACTCGCACCCAGCGAAATGAAGGAACTTCAAAGCCAATTACAAGAACTTCTAGAGCATGGTTTCATACGACCAAGTACATCACCATGAGGAGCTCCTGTTTTGTTTGTTAAAAAGAAGGATGGTACATTCAGGTTGTGTATCGACTACCGAGAATTGAACAAACTTACCATCAAGAACCGTTACCTACTACCGAGAATCGACGACTTATTTGATCAACTACAAGGCTCGTCGATTTATTCGAAGATCGATTTACGTTTCGGATATCATCAAATGCGGGTAAAGGAGGATGATATTTCGAAGACTGCTTTCAGGACGCGATACGGTCATTACGAGTTTATGGTTCTGCCGTTTGGTTTGACTAACGCACCAGCTGTGTTCATGGACCTCATGAACAGAGTGTGTGGACCATATCTCGACAAGTTTGTCATTGTCTTCATCGATGACATACTTATTTACTCAAAGAATGATCAAGAGCATGAAGAACATTTGAGGAAAGCACTGGAATTGTTAAGGAAAGAAAAACTGTATGCTAAGTTTTCAAAGTGTGCATTTTGGTTGAAAGAAGTTCAATTCCTCGGACATGTTGTGAGCAAAGAAGGTATTTAGGTTGATCCGGCAAAGATTGAAACCGTTGTAAACTGGGAAACCCCAAAAACTCCGAAGCATATACGTCAATTTTTAGGATTGGCTGGTTACTATAGAAGATTCATTCAAGATTTTTCCAAAATAGCAAAACCCTTGACTGCATTAACGCATAAAGGAAAGAAATTTGAATGGAAGGTTGAACAGGAGGAAGCGTTCCAATTGTTGAAGAAAAAGTTAACTACGACACCTATATTGTCATTGCCTGAAGGGAATGATGATTTTGTGATATATTGTGACGCCTCAAAGCAAGGTCTCGGTTGTGTATTAATGCAACGAACGAAAGTAATTGCTTATGCGTCTAGACAATTGAAGATTCACGAGTAAAATTATACGACTCACGATTTGGAATTGGGCGCTGTTGTTTTTGCATTAAAGACTTGGAGGCATTACTTATATGGGGTCAAAAGTATTATATATACCGACCACAAAAGTCTCCAACATATATTTGATCAGAAACAACTAAACATAAAGCAGTGTAGGTGGATTGAATTATTAAATGACAACGACTTTGAGATTCGTTACCACTCGGGGAAGGCAAATGTGGTAGCCGACGCTTTGAGTAGAAAGGACAGAGAACCTATACGGGTAAAAGTTATGAATATAATTATTCGTACTAACCTTACTACTCAAATAAAGGAGGCGCAACAGGGGGTTGTAAAAGAAGGAAAGTTGAAGAATGAGATACCCAAAGGATCGAAGAAACATCTTAAAATTCGGGAAGAAGGAACCCGATATAGGGCTGATAGAATTTGGGTACCAAAGTTTGGAGATGTGAGAGAAATGGTACTTAAGGAAGCACATAAAACCAGATACTCAATACATCCCGGAGCAGGAAAAATGTACAAAGATCTCAAGAAGCACTTTTGGTGGCCGGGTATGAAAGCCGATATTGCTAAATATGTAGGAGAATGTTTGACGTGTTCAAAGGTCAAAGCTGAACATCAGAAACCATCAGGTCTTCCAACAACCTGAAATCCCAGAATGGAAATGGGAAAACATTACCATGGATTTCCTTACTAAATTTCCAAGGACTGCAAGTGGTTATGATACTATTTGGGTAATAGTCGATCGTCTCACCAAGTCAGCACACTTCCTGCCAATGAGAGAAGATGACAAAATGGACAAGTTAGCACGTATATACTTGAAGGAAGTTGTTTCCAGGCATGGAATACCAGTCTCTATAATCTCTGATAGGGATGGCAGATTTGTTTCAAAGTTTTGGCAGACACTGCAACAAGCATTGGGGACTCGTCTAGACATGAGTACTGCTTATCATCCACAACCTGATGGGCAGAGTGAAAGGACGATACAGACCCTTGAAGACATGCTACGAGCATGTGTTATCGATTTCGGAAACAGTTGGGATCGACACCTACCGTTAGCAGAATTTTCCTACAACAACAGTTATCATTCGAGTATTGAGATGGCGCCGTTTGAGGCACTTTATGGTAGAAAGTGCAGGTCTCTAATTTGTTGGAGTGAAGTGGGGGATAGGCAGATTACAGGTCCGGAGATAATACAAGAAACTACCGAGAAAATCTTCAAAATTCAACAACGATTGAAAACCGCCCAGAGTCGACAAAAGAGCTATGCAGACAGTAAAAGAAAAGATATAGAATTTGAGATTGGTGAGATGGTCATGCGTAAGGTTTCACCTTGGAAAGGCGTTGTTCGATTTGGTAAACGGGGGAAACTAAATTCAAGGTACATTGGACCATTCAAGATTATAGATCGTGTCGGACCAGTAGCTTACCAACTGGAGTTACCTCAAAAACTTGCGGCTGTACATAACACTTTTCATGTTTCGAATCTGAAGAAGTGTTTTGCTAAAGAAGATCTCACTATTCCGTTAGACGAAATCTAAATCAATGAAAAACTTCAATTTATTGAAGAACCCGTTGAAATAATGGATCGTGAGGTTAAAAGACTTAAGCAAAACAAGATACCAATTGTTAAGGTTCGATGGAATGCCCGTAGAGGACCCGAGTTTACCTGGGAGCGTGAAGATCAGATGAAAAAGAAATACCCGCACCTATTTCCAGAAGATGCGTCAACACCTCCAACTGCTTAAAATTTCGGGACGAAATTTAATTAACGGGTAGGTACTGTAGTGACCCGAACTTTTCCATGCTATATTTGTATGATTAAATGTTTCCAACATATTAAACAATCAAACTTGTTAAGACTTGATTATTTGAAATGTGCTTCATATAGACAATTGACCACCCAAGTTGACCGGCGATTCACGAACGTTAAAAATTTGTAAAAACTACATGATGATATATATATGGATATATATATGGTTAACATGAGATTACGATAAGTAAGTATCTCACTAAGTATATTAACAATGAGTGATATACATAAAAATGAGTTTATTGAATTAAGAAACTCGAAACGATATATATAACGATTATCGTTATAACAACGTCTTACTAAATACATATGAATCATATTAAGATATTGATACACTATGTTTAACATGATAAAATGATAATTAAGTATATCATTAAGTGTGTTAACAATGAACTACATATGTAAAACAAGACTACTAACTTAAGAATTTCGAAACGAGGCATATATGTAATGACTATCGTTGTAACGATATTTTAATGTATATATATCATATTAAGATATATTCATACATTATAATATCATGATAATGTAATAATTTAACATCTCATTTAAGTATAATAACAATGGATTAATTACATTTATCAAGATCGTTAACTTAAAGGTCTTAAAACAACACTTACATGTAATGACTAACGGTGACTTAACGACTCAGTTATATTGTATATACATGTAGTGTATTAAGATGTATTAATACACTTTTTAAAGACTTCAAGACATATATCAAAGTATTTCTACTTAGCAAAAATGCTCAAAATTACATTCTCATTCGTTTCCATCAACAATTCTACTCGTGTACACCCGTATTTGTACTCGTACAATACACAGCTTCTAGATGTATTTACTATTAGTATATACACCTTTAATCATTCATTCTTAGCAGCCATCTTAGAGTCAAAAATATGTGGAACCATTATTTAACAACTTGTATGACTAATGAGATAAAAACAAACTTAAGGATCATTTTTTTTCTTTATAACAAGTAATTTCGTTTTTATGATTTCACCCCATTTTTTCATTCCATTTTCTCATACTTACACTCCAAATTCTCTCTCAAAATACTCATAACATCATACTTGATCATCTCCAAGCATTTTCACCATCTTTTGGCTTCAATTACAAGCTTTAATCATCATAAAAACAACCATTCAAGAACACTTCAAGAAATCTTGCTAGCTTACTTCCAATCTTGCAAATCCATTTCAAGTGATCATCCAATCTCAAGAAATCTTTCTTATTTACAGTAAGATATCTTTCTAATTCAAGGTAATACTCATATTCAAACTTTGATTCAATTTCTATAACTATAACAATCTTATTTCGAGTGGAAACCTTACTTGAACTTGTTTTCGTGTCATGATTCTGCTTCAAGAACATTCAAGCCATCCAAGGATCCTTTGAAGCTAGATCCATTTTTCTCTTATCCAGTAGGTTTATCCACAAAACTTGAGGTAGTAATGATGTTCATAACATCATTCGATTCATACATATAAAGCTATCTTATTCGAAAGGTTTAAACTTGTAATCACTAGAACATAGTTTAGTTAATTCTAAACTTGTTCGCAAACAGAAGTTAATCCTTCTAACTTGACTTTTAAAATCAACTAAACACATGTTATATATCTATATGATATGCTAACTTAATGATTTAAAACCTGGAAACACGATGAACACCGTAAAACCGGACATACGCCGTCGTAGTAACACCGCGGGCTGTTTTGGGTTAGTTAATTAAAAATTATGATAAACTTTGATTTAAAAGTTGTTCTTCTGGGAAAATTATTTTTCTTATGAACATGAAACTATATCCAAAAATCATGGTTAAACTCAAAGTGGAAGTATGTTTTTCAAAATAGTGACCAAGATGTCGTTCTTTCGACGTAAATGACTACCTCTTTAGTAAATGACATGTAACCTGTATTTCCGACTATAAACTTATACTTTTTCTGTTTAGATTCATAAACTTAAGTTAAATATGAAACCATAGCAATTTGATTCACTCAAAACGGATTTAAAACGAAGAAGTTATGGGTAAAACAAGATTGAATAATTTTGCTTGTTGTAGCTACGTGAAAATTGGTAACAAATCTATATCAATCATATCCTAGCTAACTTATATTGTATTATGCATGTATTCTAATATATTATGTTATCTTGGGATACCATAGATACGTATGCAAATGTTTTGACATATCATATCAACCCATGTATATATATTATTTGGAACAACCATAGACACTCTATATGCAGTAATGTTGGAGTTAGCTATACAGGGTTGAGGTTGATTCCAAAAATATATATACTTTGAGTTGTGATCTAGCCTGAGACGAGTATACACTGGGTCGTGGATTGATTCAAGATAATATATATCGATTTATTTCTGTACATCAAACTATGGACAACTAGTTGTAGGTTACTAACGAGGACAGCTGACTTAATACACTTAAATCATTAAAACGTAATAAAAAGTGTTGTGAATATATTTCGATCATACTTTGATATATACGTACATATTTGTTATAGGTTCGTGAATCGACCAGTGGCCAAGTCTTACTTCCCGACGAAGTAAAAAATCTGTAAAAGTGAGTTATAGTCCCTTTTTTAAAATCTAATATTTTTGGGATGAGAATACATGTAGTTTTATAAATGTTTTACAAAATAGACACAAGTATGCGAAACTACATTCTATGGTTGGATTATTAAACCGAATATCGCCCTTCAAGTCTGGTAGCCTAAGAATTAGGGAAATGGCCCCTAATTGACGCGAATCCTAAAGATAGATCTATTGGGCTTAACAACCCCCATTCAGGTTATGGATGGTTTAGTACTTCGAGATTATTATACAGACGAGAGGTTCTGTTTTGGGGATATTCTATGCATTAAGTTAACGTCGGTTACCAGGTGTTCAACATATGAATGATTTTTATGCACTTGCGAGTGTAATGATATTTATGAAAAATGAGAAATCTTGTGGTCTATTATTATGATTTGATAATATATAGGTTAAACCTATAACTCACCAACATTTTTGTTGACGTTTTAAGCATGTTTATTCTCAGGTGATTATTAAGAGCTTCCACTGTTGCATACTAAAATAAGGACAAGATTTGGAGTCCATGCTTGTATGATATTGTGTAAAAACTACATTCAAGAAACTTACTTTGATGTAATATATTTTTATTGTAAACCATTATATAATGGTCGTGTGTAAACGGTATATTTTAGATTATCATTATTTGATAATCTACGTAATGCTTTTTAAACCTTTATCGATAAAATAAAGGTTATGGTTGTTATAAAAATGAATGCAGTCTTTGAAAAATGTCTCATATAGAGGTCAAAACCTCGCGACGAAATCAATTATTATGGAACGTTTATAATCAATATGAACAGGACATTTCAGGAATAATGCTCCACAAAGATGTACTTACAAGGAGTTCATCAACTGCAAACATCAAACTTTCACTAGAGTAGAAGGTCCTACTTTCACTAGAGTAGAAGGTCCCGCTGTTTTAATGGGGTGGCTTAAGAAGCTTGAGTCAGTTTTTCGAATCAACAACTGTGCGTATACGGATAGGGTAAAGTTTGCCACCTGTACTCTTCAGGATGGTGCCATGACATGGTCGAACTCTTTTGCTCAGTCTGCAGGCATGGACGCGGCATATGCATCACCGTGGGAAGAAGATCGGAGTATACATAACGATTCTTGGAACTTGCTTTGATGTGTCCGGAGTTTGTTACTACTGAAGCAAAGAAGATCGAGTGGTATATGTCCGGAGTTTGTTACTACTGAAGCAAAGGTGATGTAACGTCATCCAAATCGGGAACGCTCCAAAGTGCTATTCGAATGGCACACAACGTGATTGATCAGATTACGTGTCGTTAAACCTATGCCTGAAGAAATGAAGAATGAAACCTTGGAGCAAACTCGGAAGAGAAACAAGTGGGATAATGATGATTTCATTTGTCGTGGTCACATCTTGAATGGTATGGTCGATATCTTATTTGATGTTTATCAATCTGTTGGGCCGGCTAAGGAACTATGGATTTTTTGGAGGCCAAGTACATGGCCGAAGACTAGTAAGAAGTTCTTGGTTAGTACAACAACAACAACAACAATAATACCCAATCCCACGAAAGTGGGGTATGGGAGAGGTGAGTGTAGACAATCATTCATCGTACCCTAGATTAGAAGGAAGTCGCTACTCCACCCGCGGGTATAGAACCCGCGACTAGATAAGGTCGTCCCTCCCTCTACTCTAGAGCAAAAGAGATTGCTTCCTAAGGACCTCCGGCCAAAAAATGCTCATAAAAACGGAAAAGAGAGGGCAAATGATACGTACCTGTAAGAGTTATGTGCGCCTAGAAAGATGTAACCATACACAGTAACCATAAAAGATAGCACATATAGAAGTAATGCACAACAATAGAGCATATAGCATGGATAATATAGTGCACATAACCATTTAATTTCAAGTAGACATACATGCAAACAAAATACAAGACAGGCCAACATACATACACCATGAATACATGCACTTAGATACATAGATACCTATATAGATACAAGCATATACAACGATACATATATAGTCTAAATACATATACATAGAAACATATACCATGTAGACGGATATATATAGTGTAGCTATAGAATAACTAGGATTTTACAAAATGGTTAGTAACTTTAATAATTACAAAATGGTAGATACAAGTCCGGTTATGGAACAATACCATGAAATCCTTAGGATTTTGGGTCAATTTACTCAACATGACTTGAAAATGGATGGATCCATTTCGGTGTCATGTATAATTATTAAATTGCCTTCATCTTGGCAAGAATTTAAACACACCTCGAAACATAAAAAGGAATAAATGAATTTGACCGAATTGGGTGGCCACTTGTGTTTTGAAGAATCAATACGTGTACAAGAGGGGGTGGCAAAGGAAAGGTAAGGAACCAGTATCATCTTCTATCAACATGATAGAGGATAATAAGCGTGCGGATAAAAACAACAATCACAAGATTAAACATCAAATAAAGGAACCACTATCATCCTCTATATCAACAGAAAATCAAATGAGCAAGGATAAACTTATAGTCCTTTTAAAGTGTAAAGGAGCTTGCTTTTTTGGAAGTTTCGTTACCTTTTTTGAAATTTTTTATTTATTTTATTTTAACTGGCTTGACTGATGATTGATAGTTTTAAATGGTTTAGGAAAATTATACTTTTATTGTTGGCTATCATGAGCTGACTGGTCAATAATCCCTTTGAAGAAGCCATTACTAATGTTGAAAAAATAAATATGTATAATCTGATATGGAATACCAAAATGATGATGATATCAAATCATCATGAGTGGAAATATAAGTAATAGGTATCATTTGCCAACGTATTTGTTCAAGATTAGTCCTAAGGCTCTTATTTATAGCAAGTTTGTAACCAAATTCTTTTAAGGTATAATGGTTAAAGCTTGATATGATCAAGTATTCTGGTGTTATATGTACGTTAGCTGTAGAAAAATCAAGGCTGGATATGATACTTATTTTGATACTCCATAGACTGTGCCGAGGTTTATATTTACGTAGTTTGCGTGCCTACTCACTCAGTACCAGTTTGACTTTACTTTTGATATCAACAAGTTCAAATTTAAAAATGACCTTTATACATTATTTTATCGAATGTGTTGATTATTTCTTTGGGTCATGTTTGTTTTCCACTTAATTGACTTAATACAATAGAATTTAATATGAAAAGTTAGAAAGTGGTGTTTGTTTTTGACTTAATAAATAAGACGCGTCTTAATTAAATATTTCAAAAGAATTGTAAATTTCCATTTTAGTCCTCAGTTTTCAATAACTGCTATTTTAACTACCCAGGTTAATTTAGTAAATTTATTTATTTAGACAATTATTCAGTCAAAAAAACAAACGATAATTATTTATTCGTTACTAAAGTTTTTCAGACATCATATATGTATTCAGACGAAAGGACTTAATAAAGAAAAATGATGTATTCAGACGAAAGGACTTAATAAAGAAAAAAAACAAACGGGGCCTTGGTCTATGTAGTAGATAACTGGCCCCTGGTTATAGAAAACTGCAGGTATTTTTTCAGCATGTTATGTGTTAAAGTCTAGACTTCGATACTTATGGGTTTGACCTCAAAAGCCAAAATAGACCTCTATTTTTTGGAATAGAAGGAACATATTTTTTGATTTTGGGTGTTTAGTATCAGATATTTGTGTCCGTAACAATTAATAAACGTATTTGTTGTTTCAAAACAACAACTCATCACGGAAGAGAAATAAGTGCACCACGTACTCTTTTTGAAAAGCAAACTTGACTTCTATGAAGAATCTAGCACAAACGTTCATATATGTTAATGTTTAAAATTAGTACGACTCGATCTTATAGTATTACTTATGAGTTCTGATGTTGTTAAATATATGCAAGTCAACTTGAATAGAAAGTTGGTATACAATTAATACTTCATTAAATCTCTTTTGGGGGTTTAAATTTGTGTTTGTTATCAAAGGATCATGCCTATCAATATAACTAATCAAGTATTTCCTTTGCAATGTGTAGTTGCTTTCATTGACATGTTCGACTCGAGGAGCTTACATATTTGTCATTAAACGTGGCATAGTTTTGTTACAGTAGTAATTATCATTGAATACAGTGAAGGTTCATTACTGTCCTGTTTTTTACATTTGATGCAAAAAAGAACAATTGTTCTTGCAGAACACGTAGCTTACCCAGGTAACATTAGTACAGTTGCGGTATGATGCTTACAAACGTTACTTAACCTTCTAACAGCAGTGCATAAACTACTCATGTGATGGATAATATTGGATTTGGTACATATCTACACTTGTTTATTATAATTATCCCTCACTAATTATGTAAAAAGTAGTGTGATGAACTTAAGAAATTATAGTTGTGTAATTTGTTCAATGGAGTATTACTTGTTGCCGAAGAATCAATTGAGAGGAGTGTGCCATTTGTGATTCTTGAGACTTAAAGGGTGACTTTAAGCAGCAGTATTGGGTGTTTGGACTACTTAACTTTATACTTCCTCTCTCGGAAAATAAGTGATCAACTAACTATTTATATTTGCCTCAAAATAATTGTTCACTTGCAAAAAAATAAATAATAAATATCATTAAAATATTTATTTTGCTTTCTTTTATTACTCTCATTATTAAATAAATTCAGTCAAACTTAGTTTAGATATAAGGTCAAAACTGACATTCATCTAACCTTATCTTAAATCAATCAAAAAATGCTATGGCACATTCGTCAAGTATATTTTGCTTGTGTTGTCGTTTCCAGATAGGCCGAGAATAAAGGAACGAATGGATTATTGTTTAAACCATCCGGAGAAAGTGATTAGATATCGAATTGAAGGCTCAGTTAACATAGATCAAAAGGATTATTGATGGACAACAGTTACATGTTAACTATTTTCTTCTCTAGTTTAGCTACCATAGATTTATATACGTGCATGCAGAATTTATAATGTTTTAACGTAACGCATGCTGAGGAAGTAAAGTTTATGTACCTCCACACAAAAACTGGTGAGAATCAGAGCATGAAATTATCTTCGATTTCTGGATCTTCTACTCCCATAAATAACGTTAGAAGTCTCCTTATCTCCAAATTTAATTTAGTATTCAAGAAAATAGTAGAAGGTTTCCCTTGTTCAGGCTATCTGGGAGGGCGAGTAATCTAACCCCATACTCTGATGTACGCGGCCCAGCAGGATAACTCTCTGTTTCCAACCCTTCTCCGACCACCACAAATATTCGTCCTAGACAAGATTCGAGCTTGACTTAAAATCACAATTTTTCAGAGGATTATTTATAGTGTGCAGACTTGATGACCTTTGCAGGGTGTGACCTAATTGTGACTAATATTTTCGCTGCTTTAATGAGAGTTTACAACCAATATTCTCGCCGGTGCTACAAGGGTGTTTATCTTTCATTGATATGTGTTCGCTACCATATTTGTAATACATAAAGATTCTATTAACTATTTTGGAAAGTGGCGCATGTCACAACGCCCTTTTCCTTCGTGGCTCATTATGAGTTGACACAAATGTTGCGTCACAAGCCCTGAAGATCAAGTGTATTTTAGGGTAGACTTCGCGACTTAAAAATAAGGAGGGTCAAGTGTCAACTACGACCTCTGAATTCTCACGAATAGTGTGACATTTTACAGTGGCATTGATGTTTCTTAGAGACATAGTTTGTTTAATGGTTCTATAATCTGCTATTTGAAGGTTATGGACCTATGATTAATTACTCTGAATGTTTAGTGTATAGAAATAGATCTGATTAGTAGTAAGTTTCTATGTATGGTATTAATGCTAGTTGAACAATGCGATAGTGGCTTTGCGCCTTTAATCGTCCGGACTTTAGATGTAAATTCGAGTTGGAGAACCTATCATCTTTTCCCTTATTCGCTGCCACCCACAGGGCCACAACTTTATTGTTGGCAGAATCTATAATCTCTTTTTAGGTTTCAAACAACATATGCTGCAAATTCAATCTTTATGCTTCTGGCGAAACTATACAAAATCATTTGTCCCTTACACTATGGTATTCACCAAAATGTTATTATCGTTCACAGAACTGTGTCCTCATGATATTCCCACACGAAGTCTCAGGTTCAAACTTCAATAATAGCATAGTTCAGGTTGGGCCAGGGAAAAGTTGGAAACGGTCATCGGATAAACCAGTTAGACTTAGACCGCGTACATTTGAGTAACATTACTTGCCATCCACAGGTAATCTAGACATGAAAAATCTTATTTATTTACTTCAGCATATAGCAGCGCTTTTGGCATTATGAGTAAAGTATTTTCTATATTTTCTTTTTCAATAATACTAAACCCCATGAGCATTTTACTGTCCACAGGGGCAGTTAAGTCTTTTTGCCCCATCGTGGCATTTTCGCCTTTTTATTTCCAACATTTATTGACTACCATTTTTATCACACTACACCTCCTACCATCACAACCACTATACCTCCTGCCACCAACACCGCCAACAGCCACATGCCGCCGCCGCCACCACCACCATAATTTACATAACGCCGCCACCATCCCGACCTGCAACCGCCACTGTCAGCCACCTGCAACCGCCACCGTCAGCCTCCAATCACCGCCGCTCTCACTCACAGTTCACCACCATTTCTGGCCGTCACCGTACCATCAACGACTTCCAACAACCACCCGATCTGAACACAAAAAAAAAAAAATTACCACCAACCACTTCCGACCACTACCAACGACTCTCCTCAACCATCAGTCACCATCCACTCTATTTGAAATAAAGAAAAAAAATCAGAAAAAGAAGCAGACCTACCGTTAATGTCCGTCGATCTCCAGCCACCTGCCGTCGACCTCACCACCACCAACACCTCAACGCCTCTGGTCGCAACCAACATCACAACTGTCAATTTACGTTCACCATAATCGTTTCATTCACTCAAAGTACGTCTTGAGAACCCCCACTACCCGCTTCCGGCAACGGCATCACCACCACCGACACCACCAAGTCTGGAAATAAAGAGGAAGCAAATAGAAAACACCACCGAACATAAAGGAATATCGTTCATGTAATAAGTTTTATGGATTAAAGATGGTTAATTCGGGTTAACGGAGGAAAGAAGTTTGAAACGAAGGGTGAGTTAAAGAAGAATGGTAAGGTTAAAAAGAAGAATTTGAAGGTTGGAGAGTTTTCTTTGCATGATTCTAGCGACGGAGATGAAATCGGGGTTGCTTCTCGTGGTAAACCAAAAGAATCACTAATCATCGAGAATTGTAAGTGGAAGCGCTTGGGTTCGGGCTCGGGAAAGGAGCTAGATGATGTAGGTTTCTTCGATGAATATATGAATGGTGGCTTGAATTCGGATGGGATCGGAATTGAATCAACGTTTGCGTTTAAAGCTAAGGCGGATGATGGTGACAACATCAGAAACTTTAATGATTGAGTTGTAGGGCCTTGGTTCTCTTAAGTTGAGATGTTTGTTTTCTTAGGTTCATTTCTTTCATTTGTAGTTTCGTTTTGTTTCATCACAATGAGGCTTGGGTCTAGTTAGTGTTTGCTTAGGTTATGTTTACTGTCTTTAAGCCTCAATTGTGGATGTAGTTTTGTATTCTTGTTTTCTTGTCTCTCCTATAACGACCCGCCAAAATCCCTATTGACGTAACTCGTTATCATTGGTCCCAAAAGCACGGTCATGACCTCTATTAACATCGGAAGCAATATCTAGGTACATGAGAATAAAACATGCGAGTAAACTGTCAACATAAAAATGTTGGTGAAATATAGGTTTAATAAAACAACTTGAATATCATTAGACCACAAGATTTAATGTTGAGAAACGTCTTTAAAATATTATTACATATATCCCGTGAGTACGCGGTAACCAAACTTAACTCGTTTTATCTACCCTTTTATGGACCATACACTGTACATGTGTATCTTCTACTAAGGACTAGACATTCCCTTGAAAACTAGCGCGACTAGGAAGGAATGGGGCGGTCAAGTCCGATAGATCTATCATTAGGATTCGCGTCTACGATACAGAGCCCGTAGTTATAAGTTACCAAGCTAAGGTATATTTATGTACAACCCACAGATGAATAATTTACCATTTTTTGTGTCTAACATGTAAAACGAAAAGCATGTATTCTCATCCCAAAAAGATTTAAAGTAGTAGAAAAATGAGACTATAACTTACCTTAGAGTGCAAAGTAAATAGTAATCTAAAAAGCACAAAATAAAATGTTCACAGATGATCAAAGTCTCTAACCTAATTACGAAAGTAAGTAAGTAAAAGTTTAACTTAGGTCAGGTCAATGCATGATAGTCCTAGTGCTTGAAGTGGCTTTGAAATTATGTAACAAAAAGTTTGAATAAGTATTACGCGTACTTTCTATTTTTAGTAAGTTTCTATTTTAAAAAAAATTACTTTTAGTAAGTTTCTATTTTTAGAAAGTTTTTATTTCGGGAAAGTTTCCTTATTTTGAAGGTTTCTTAGAAAGTCAACTTAAGTCAACTTCAGTCAACCTAAGTCAACTTTGATATTTAATGTATAATTAATTTTAATATCATATATTATAATATTATTTGACATACATAAGTATTTATTTCGATATATTATTAGTTTAATTAAATTAGATTAATTTAATTAATTTATCATAAGCTTAATGACATAGTAGATATATCACAAGTACTTAATTAATAATTAAATACTAATTATATAATAAGCATTTTTAATTAATAATGAGCTATAATTATAGTATAAGTATATTAATTAAAATAATATTAATCATAACATAAGTTTTAAATAACAATAATTATTAATTTTTATAACCTAAGTATTGGATTATATTAAGAAATATCATTTTATCCTAAGTCAATTCAAAAAGTCTTATTCAGAAAGTCAACAGTCGCGGTCAACGGTCAACTTCAAAAAGTCAACAGTCAACGTTAAAAAGTCAACAGTCAACGTTAAAAGTCAACATGACCCAAAAATGATCTTTAAAACTCATACACACTCATTTTATAATAATATTGCTATAGTATATATCCCGGAAGTTGATATACTTAACTAGAATACAAATCTTAAAATTTTATAAAAATGACTAAACTGACCACTTCGGCATTTTCTATAAAAATCAGCGGGTTTCAATTTGACAATCGGTCAATGCTTAGAGTTTCTTTTTACAGCAAAGACTCAATAGAAAAATTCATAAAGGTTAACTCGACCTGAGCAACTCGCAATAACAGAGACGATTTTGACATTCAATGATTTTCTATCAGCTTTCCGGAAAACATGTAAAAATGACTAAGTGACTAACTGTGGTGTTTTTTAGAAAAATAATTACGCCTCGAATTGATGTACGTACAATTACAGGAGTTACTATTTGCATCAAATATAATTCACAAAAATCATTAAAAGTTAATTCGACTTATGTAAGGTGTAGTGATCGTAGTGGTTTTGACACTTTAAGTTTCTAATTTTCAGCATTTCAGAAAATGTACAAGTTCGCTCAGGTGACTCACTTTGACAATTTTTACAAAAATCTACAGACCTCAGTTTGACAAACGGGCATAACCGAGAGCCTCTCCTTACTACAAAGTTATAATATGATTTGTTTCAGAAACCCATTCGCATTGAAATGATCATGACGACCGAAAAGATTTTGACAAAAGACACTTTCTGCTTCAACACTCTTACAACTAATATATTTTTTATAAAATTTCAAAAATTCATAACTAATTCAAGAAAAGTGCAAATGACGTGATTCAAAAGCCTAAACTTATTAACTTTTCGACGCGCACGCAACTGTGAACCCAGAATTTTGATATCCGGTCGCACGCATACCGAGGCAACCCGAACATGCCTGGTTGATTTCGTATTTATTAATATTTTTATTCCAAAATTTGTTTTAATCGTATCTTACAAACCGTTCATCAGATTTTAACGTTCTTTATATATTTTTGATCGCAAACACAATCCCGACATGATGGTGATGCTCTAACAGCCCAGAAACATCACGTTTTTCGAGGTCACATCAGCTATAACTATTATTTTATATTTTAAGTTTTTTTAAACTTCAAAAATTCATATTTTGAGTTGTATACGTCCGTTTAACACGTATCCTAAACGAAAATCGCACTACTCATCGAGAGGAACACGATGAGCAACAGAGTTTCATCAAAAAAACATGGAACGATTCCCGAAAACAGCAAACTCAGTTATGTCCGGATTTATATAAATCGAAAAATCGCGTTTTTAACATATTTTAATTATTTAAACATCCCCACAATTTAATCCAAGCACTATAACTATATATACAAGCATAATAAATAATAAATAATTGGAAAAAAAAGTTAGGATTTTATTAACTTCCTCAAATCAAGAAATTCAAAGAAGAGAGTTGTAGAGCGCGAATAAGTCAATCCGATTATGTAAAATTATTGAATGTTGATGAAGGATTTATGATGATGATGAATGTCGATTTTTTTAGGGTTTTGGATGCTTTGGGTCGATCGCAAAAATAAGGAGAGAAGGAGTCGATGTATTATTTTTTTTAAATGGTAAGTGAGCACAAATGAGCAAATTTGTGAGATAACCTCAAATTAAAGAAAATCACCAAATTTTTGGGAAAGGATCCCTCTAGGATCGGCCGAACATTTGACTAGGGGAGTTAAAAATAGTTTTTATTTTTTTATTTTTATTAATAATGACTTCTCCTATTATTTGATATTATCTATAATAATATATAAATAAAAAAAAAACATGGATAACACCCTACATTAGGTCGGCTGAGATGGAGTATTATTATTTACTTTTTAGCTCTTTTTTTTTTTTTTTTATACTAATCTTATTCATAATTATCTATATAACTAATTAAATCTATAGATTCTATTAAATTGCTAAAATGATAACATCATAAATAAGTATTTTTCTTCTTTAAAAAAAAATCAAAAGGAAAAAGGAAAATTTAGAAGCCATGTTGATGATGTAATAATAATAATAATACTAATAAATTATTGATTAAATATATAAAAAAAACCCCACGCGTTAAAAAAACAGATAAAAAAGCCTTACGCGTTCTGCCTTTTTTTGCAGATACTCTCAAACATTATTCAAATCAAAACCCTAGAAAATCTAAACTGAGACTGAAGCAGCTCATCAGCGGCTTATCACCGCTCTCTTAACTCCAAACTTCTCATGTAAGCTTTATATTTTATGAATTCAATCTATTCTCTCTTATCCTCTTCTTTCTGATGTTTTTGATTTCTCAATTAAGCTTCGTTTTTTTGTTTTTTTTTTGTTTCTGGATTCAAATTGAAGGTGCTGGATGAATTTGATATCACACTCATCTTTTATCTTCTTCTAATTGATTATATTCTCTTCCCCAGGTAATTAGTTACTAGGGTTCTTCTGCATCGCCCATACGTGGATTTGGATTTTCCTTTGTGATTTTCTTATGTTTTCGTTTCATTAGTTTGATTGCTGAAATATTGTTTTGATTTAACCTATGTTTAGAGTTCATAGTTTTGTCTATATGTTTGTTTGAAATTTATGTTTTGGAGCTTTTTAAATAGGTAATTTATGTCTCGGATGAGTAATTTAGACTTATATAATGTCTTGGATGAACAATTTAGTACACCTGTTATCAATCTAATGCATATTTAAATGATCGTGTAGGTATTTTATATAATGCACACAAGGTGTTCGATAAAATGACCTATATGATTTTCATACTTTCACTTCATTTTCGGTATGCCCACTAAACATATACTAAATTATTAGTTGATACAATTTGATGAAGTTATGATGTATGTTATATTTATTTTGTCAATGGTTATTCAAGTTTTGATCAGCTTAATTTTTTCAGTTAGTGATCTAAAATACCAGCGATAGAAGGTTGGTGAACAATATGTAATGTGTATAAAATTGTTCCGGCCAAAATGGGTTGATTCTTGGTATGTGCTGAGATGAGTGAGTTTAGAAAAAAACTAAGCCAGGTACGTCATCATCTTTTGTTGGTCATTCGATTTGTTATGTTTGAGTGATGAACTCGGAAATGTATGAATCTTAAAGTGTTGTCTTGAAGGTTATATATTGTTCTTTTTCTTTTTCCTATCTTCTCTGCCGGAATTTAAAGTCTCCATCAAGGTAACTCAATCGATTTTAACTTTTATCTCATATTGATGTGTTTCTTTCTATTTTGGCTTTGCATTCTTCTTCGCACTAATGATGATGATGTTATTAGTTAGCTTGAATGTTATTGTTATCCGATTATTTTAATTGCCTATTGATTAAATCATTACTTCGTAACAAAAAGTAATACTTTTTGATATTTTTTTGTCTTCTTGTGCAAAGAACTAATTAATTTTGATTCGTCTATTAATTTTTGAAAGCAAAAGCATAAGGTCTTCTAAAGATCAGAGGTATGTAACGTGATTGTTAACTCTGACTTTTCTTTCATATAATTATTTGTTATGATTTTTATATTTTCTGCACATTAGAAAAAGAAGCACAAAGTATCTTAAAGATGTTCTTGGTTATCTTATTTGTTTGTGAAGTTTTAGCTTGATACATATTTTAAGCTTGCAAACCTTGACGGATTGTAAAAATTGTGCTTTTATGTTTCCAAACATGTCGTCATGATTTTTAGGCATGTAGATAGATATTGTTTTTGAGATCTACTACCTATCTCTTTCTTATAGTGAAGGTTAGTTTAAATGGATTGAGTAGGATTTCTGATTAACAAGTGTCATTCATGATCGTCATGAATGCTAAGGCATTTTACTCAATAACAAATTTTGGTCCGTACTCAATAACAAATAACATGTGTATTAGTGTGGCAATCTAGACCCATTTATTGTGCGTTATTAGATGTTTTAGTCTGGAAAGCTTACGTTTGTTCAAAATGGGTCCGTACCCAAAAGTAATCTTTATGTGCTTAAAGTTATGGCAATACTCTTATATGTTTTAATTTATCTTAGTCTCAACTCTAAAGTGTTCTTGACCCATTTTTATTTTTTGTATGAATTATTACTCATTTTCTATGTTGACCCATTTACATTGGACCCATTTAAATGAATCAGCTTTTTATTTATCTATATCTTCTAAATACTTTTTGTGTTCCCATGCCTCACTTCTTTAAACATATAGTTTGGCCAAATTATATGTTTATCACCCGTTATCTTTAAAATGCAGATGATGTGATTCAGTACAACTACAAAGGTGCTATGCAATATTGTATGAGATCTCTAAAAAGCAAAATTCGCAAGGATTCACAATGTAACGAGAATAAAGAGAGATCTCTCAAAAGTAAAAAATGCAAGGATTCACAATGTAATGAAGATAAAGAAAACTCATCAATGACATTTAGATATGAAGAAAACTTCAAAATGTGTTTCAGTATGTCATCTATCTATTATATTCTATTTGTTGGTTATATATTGTATAATGTTAACACTCTAAGTTACAATGGTTATAGTTTGCAAAGGCATTACAAACCTGTGGTTCCACGGGTTCTTTCAAATGTTTTGTTTAAACATGAAACGTCCCGTTCATATTGATTATAAACGTTCCATATTAATTGATTTCGTCGCGAGGTTTTGACCTCTATATGAGACGTTTTTCAAAGACTGCATTCATTTTTAAAACAACCATAACCTTTATTTTATCGATAAAGGTTTAAAAAGCATTACTTAGATTATCAAATAATGATAATCTAAAATATGCCGTTTACACACGGCCATTACATAATGGTTTACAATAAGAACATATTACATCAAAAATAAGTTTCTTGAATGCAGTTTTTACATAATATCATACAAGCATGGACTCCAAATCTTGTCCTTATTTTAGTATGCAACAGCGGAAGCTCTTAATAATCACCTGAGAATAAACATGCTTAAAACGTCAACAAAAATGTTGGTGAGTTATAGGTTTAACCTATATATTATCAAATCATAATAATAGACCACAAGATTTCATATTTCAATATACATCCCATACATAGAGATAAAATTCATTCATATGGTGAACACCTGGTAACCGACATTAACAAGATGTATATAAGAATATCCCCTATCATTCCGGGAAATCCTTCAGACATGATAAAAACGAATTCGAAGTACTAAAGCATCCAGTACTTCGGATGGGGTTCGTTAGGCCCAATAGTTCTATCTTTAGGATTCGCGTTAATTAGTAGATCGGTTTACTAATTCTTAGGTTACCAAGCAAAAGGGGCATATTCGGCTTCGATCATTCACCCATATAATGTAGTTTCAATTACTTGTGTCTATTTCGTAAAACATTTATAAAACTGCATGTATTCTCATCCCAAAATATTAGATTTTAAAAGTGAGACTATAACTCACTTTCACAGATTTTTTACTTCGTCGGGAAGTAAGACTTGGCCACTGGTCGATTCACGAACCTATAAAAAATATGTACATATATATCAAAGTATGTTCAAAATATATTTACAACACTTTTAATACATTTTGATGTTTTAAGTTTATTAAGTCAGCTGTCCTCGTTAGTAACCTACAACTAGTTGTCCACAGTTAGATGTACAGAAATAAATCGATATATATATTATCTTGAATCAATCCATGACCCAGTGTATACACGTCTCAGGCTAGATCACAACTCAAAGTATATATATTTTTGGAATCAACCTCAACCCTGTATAGTTAACTTCAACATTACTGCATATAGAGTGTCTATGGTTGTTCCAAATAATATATATACATGGGTCGATATGATATGTCAAAACATTTGCATACGTGTCTATGGTATCCCAAGATTACATAATATATTAGAATACATATATAATACAATATAAGTTAGCTAGGGTATGATTTGTATAGAATTGTTAATATTTCCCGTAGCTACAAAAATAAAAAAATATCCAATCTTGTTTTACCTATAACTTCTTCATTTTAAATCCGTTTTGAGTGAATCAAATTGCTATGGTTTCATGTTGAACTCTATTTTATGAATCTAAATAGAAAAAGTATATGTTTGTAGTTGAAAATATAAGTTACAAGTCGTTTTTGTAAGAGGTAGTCATTTCAGTCGAAAGAACGACGTCTTGATGACCATTTTGAAAAACATACTTCCACTTTGAGTTTAACCATGATTTTTGGATATAGTTTCATGTTCATAAGAAAAATCATTTTCCTAGAAGAAAAAATTTTAAATCAAAGTTTATCAAAGTTTTTAATTATCAAACCCAAAACAGCCCGCGGTGTTACTACGACGGCGTATGTCCGGTTTTACGATGTTTTTTCGTGTTTCCAGATTTTAAATCATTTAGCATATCATATAGATATAGAATATGTGTTTAGTTGATTTTAAAAGTCAAGTTAAAAGGATTAACTTTTGTTTGCGAACAAGTTTAGAATTAACTAAACTATGTTCTAGTGATTTCAAGTTTAAACCTTCGAATAAGATAGCTTTATATGTATGAATCAAATGATGTTATGAACATCATTACTACGTCAAGTTTTGTGGATAAACCTACTGGAAAAGAGACAAATGGATCTAGCTTCAAAGGATCTTGGATGGCTTGAAAGTTCTTGAAGTAGAATCATGACACGAAAACAAGTTCAAGTAAGATTTCCACTCGAAATAAGATTGTTATAGTTATAGAAATTGAATCAAAGTTTGAATATGAGTATTACCTTGTATTATAAAGATATCTTACTGTAAATAAGAAAGATTTCTTGAGGTTGGATGATCACTCTACAAGATTGGAAGTAAGCTAGCAAACTTGGAAGTATTCTTGATTTTATGAAACTAGAACTTGTAGAATTTATGAAGAACACTTAGAACTTGAAGATAGAACTTTAGAGAGATCAATTAGATGAAGAAAATTGAAGAATTAAAGTGTTTGTAGGTGTTTTTGGTCGTTGGTATATGGATTAGATATAAAGGATGTGTAATTTTTGTTTACATGTAAATAAGTCATGAATGATTACTCATATTTTTGTAATTTTATGAGATATTTCATGCTAGTTGCCAAATGATGGTTCTCACATGTGTTAGGTGACTCACATAGGCTGCTAAGAGCTAATTATTGGAGTGTATATACCAATATTACATACATCTAAAAGCTGTGTATTGTACGAGTACGAATACGGGTGCATACGAGTAGAGTTGTTGATGAAACTGAACGAGGATGTAATTGTAAGCATTTTTGTTAAGTAGAAGTATTTTGATAAGTGTCTTGAAGTCTTTCAAAAGTGTATGAATACATATTAAAACACTACATGTATATACATTTTAACTGAGTCGTTAAGTCATCGTTAGTCGTTACATGTAAATGTTGATTTGAAACTTTTAAGTTAACGATCTTGTTAAATGTTGTTAACCCAATGTTTATTATATCTAATGAGATGTTAAATTATTATATTATCATGATATTATGATATATTAATATATCTTAATATGATACATATACATTTAAATGTCGATACAACGATAATCGTTACATATATGTCTCGTTTCGAAATCATTAAGTTAGTAGTCTTGTTTTTACATATGTAGTTCATTGTTAATACACTTAATGACATGTTTACTTATCATTTATAATGATTAAACATAGTGTATCAATATCTTAATATGATTCATATGTATTTAGTAAGAAGTTGTTATAACTATAATCGTTATATATATCGCTTCGAGTTTCTTAATTCAATAAACTCAATTTTATGTATATAACTCATTGTTAAAATACCTAATGAGATACTTACTTATCATAATATCATGTTAACTATATATATAATCATATATATGTCATCATATAGTTTTTACAAGTTTTAACGTTCGTGAATCACCGGTCAACTTGGGTGGTCAAATGTCTATATGAAACCTATTTCAATTAATCAAGTCTTAACAAGTTTGATTGCTTAACATGTTGGAAATACTTAATCATGTAAATAATAATTTCATTTAATATATATATAAACATGGAAAAGTTTGGGTCACTACAAAACAAACCCGTGGTTCCACGGGTCCTTTCACTAGTTTTATATAATGGCTAAATACAATTTAAAAAGAAATTGGACAACTCATGTCTACCATAAAATGGTTCGGCTATATTGGGTTAAGATTGGCCCAATTCATCAAACCTTGATTTCATACTTTGGCCCGAACGATTCAACGATCTCGATCTGGTAAATAGAATATTACGCGATTTATGATACGCGAGAAATAAATAATAATTCATGAAATAAAATTTAGGAATATTTTATTATTACGAATGACATAGGAATGTCATATAAAAGAATATATACACATCTATATAAAATAATAACACCTAACAGCGTAACCAGGGAGTAGTTTTATATATAATAACTCATATTGTTTTTTTTTTTAAATTGGCTTAGAAAAACATAGTATTTAACTAACGATCGTCAAATATTTAACGGAAAGTTAACGGAAAAAGTCGGGTTGTTACACTCTTCTAGATCAAGATTGTTATAAAGTTTTCGTTTATTTGCAAAAAAAAAAAAATAAATAAATAAAAAAAAATGAAATGAAAGATATTTTTTGGAAGAAATATGAGAAAAGTGAGAACGGGTTAAGGGAGTTGAAAAGATGAGGAGTAGAGATGTGATGGGTTAACTTTATTGAAATTGGTAATAAGCAGTAAAAGTTGTACTCCGTATTTCTTACTATTTGGATCAATTTCTTACGAAAAAAAAGGAACCAAACAAATTAGTATTGGAACACAACGTTTTAATTTAATAATTAAAGGGGAGTGATTCGTACACATACACCACTAGATATGCTTTAGAGGATTGTGCAGTACAAGACTGTATTGCATATTTAGTGGTGTATGGATAATTTTGGTGGTGTACGGATAATTTTGGTGGTGTACGAATCATCACCCATAATTAAATTACAACGTATATACTTTGATATGTATAGATTAATAGAGTAATATTCAAATCTAAGACATGAAGTAAAAAGTAATACTGATAAATGGTGTGATGAGATCTACTGTAAACTAAAACATACTAATATCAAATGTTACCATTTTGTATTGGATTGAGTCATTAAAAACTAGGAGTAAAAATTTAGATTTAAGGCAGGTACTATATATATTAACACAGAGTAAATAAGTAAAACATAAAGCGAAGTGAACAAACAAGTGCTAACGTCATATTTTTAATTTTTTTTTTTATTTTTGTAAATTTTTTCTAGATAAATAAGATTTTAATATAGAGGCTTTTTAAATTGGGTTTTTACCCAACAATGTTAAAACGTTGTGAAGAAATGACTTAAATTACCAGTTAAACAATGGAAGATTTATTAAACTGCGAAACCTCGAGAATATTTAAATTTTCATTGGAAGCGGAGGAAGCATTTGATGCATCATAATCCACCGTTAACCTTAACTGGTAACCATTTTATAAAAAAAAATGTTCAATTAACCAACCGTTAACCGATCAAAACCACTCCGCAGCGAAACGCGAATTTTTTTTTCTCGTTTATACGAATCCATGCAATTTACTCAAATAACTAAACGATAAAAAATGTAACTGTCTATATATATGTTAGCCAATATAATGCGGAATTAAGGGATTGATGGCAAAAACAATAAAGATAGATAAATGATTAAACCTTCACAGTTTAACCAGAAGAACCATCTCGGTTCAAGATAACAAAAACCTTCTCGGTTTAATTTTATTAACTCAAAATAATCAAAAAACTAACAAACTTGTTCACGGCTGACTAAATAAATACTAGCTAAAAGAATAAAACGGATAAAAAGATAAACGTCAAGTTTAAAACAAACTCCAAAAATTCAAACTAACTTATCCACAAAGCACTCCATGTCACCTATGTCGTGACCCATCCTAATCCATCTGGATGAATACATTACATTTGGTTACATCACGAGGTACTTGACCTCTATATGATACATTTTACAAACATTGCATTCGTTTTTAAAAGACAAACTTTCATTATATCGACAGTTGACGGTATGCATACCATTTCATAATATATCCAACTATAATTAACTTAGTATAATCTTGATGAACTCGACGACTCGAATGCAATGTCTTTTGAAATATGTCATGAATGACTCCAAGTAATATCTCTAATATGAGCAAATGCACAGCGGAAGATTTTTTTCATACTTGAGAATAAACATGCTTTCAAGTGTCAACCAAAAGGTTGGTGAGTTCATTAGTTTATCATAAATAATCATTTCAGAATTTTAATAGACCACAAGATTTCATATTTCCAATTCTCATAAACATACGTCCCATGCATTACAAAAATTATTCATATGGATTGAACACCCGGTAACCGACATTAACAAGATGCATATAGAATATCCACATCATTCCGGGACACCCATCGGACATGATAAAATTGAAGTACTAAAGCATTCCAAATTCCAGAATGGGGCTTGTTGGGCCCGATAGATCTATCTTTAGGATTCGCGTCAATTTGGGGGTCTGTTCCCAAATTCTTAGGCTACCAAGCTAAAAGGGGCATATTCGGCTTCGATCATTCAACCATATAATGTAGTTTCGATTACTTGTGTCTATTTCGTAAAATATTTATAAAAGCGCATGTATTCTCAGTCCCAAAAATATATATTGCAGAAGCATTTAAAAAGGGAGTAATGAAACTCACAATACTGTATTTTGTAGTAAAAATACATATGACGATACTGAACAATGCAAGGTTGGCCTCGAATTCACGAACCTATATCATTTGTATATTTATTAATATTCATAGTTGTAATTGAACACATATATATATATATATGTAAATGTGTTAATTATATCATTTTTATGTTAGTAATATATATATATACATATATATATATATATATATATATATATATATATATATATATATATATATATATATATATATATATATATGTTTTATATGTTCATTTTGTATATAAAATATTAAATTTTATTATGTTATATGTATTAAATATATATATTTATGTATGTATTTCATTTGTTTATCGAAACAGTAGTTCTAATTATACTAAGTTAATATTAGTAAAATAATGGTAATAACATTAATACTATACTTATGTTAATAATAACTTTATTAGTGATAATAACAATGATATTAATAATAATACTTGTAAACGTATTAATTTTACTGTTCGTGATAGTTATGATATTAATGATTTATTAATAATCATATTAATAACTTTATTAAAATGATAATTTTAAAAATAATAATGATATTGTTAATAATGATACATTTATTTAATAATAATAATAATAATAATAATAATAATAATAATAATAATAATAATAATAATAATAATAATAATTATAATAATAGTTACAAAAGTAATACTAATACTAATATTAATGAGTTTAATGATAACTTGTATTATTTTCATAATAATAATAATAATAGTAATCCTAATCAAAATCATAATAATAATAATAATAATAATAATAATAATAATAATACAACTATTAGTGATAATAATAATAATTTTCATATTTGTATTTATAATCATAATAAATGAAAATTTTTATCCTAATACTTATATTAGTAATAATAATGTTAATAACTATAATATTAATACTAATAACAATAATAATAATACTATTAATACTAATAATACTTAAATTTATTGTTAACAATACTAAATATAATACTTTTAATAATTATAACACTAGTAGTATTAACAATAACTAATAATAACAATAATAATATTAACAACAACAATAATGATAATAATAATAATAATAATAATAATAATAATAATAATAATAATAATAAAATTGATAATAATAATAATAATAATAATAATAATAATAATAATAATAATAATAATAATAATAATAATAATAATAATAATAATAATAATAAATTTTGGTATTGAAAACTACCTTAGAAACCCTTTAAATAAAAAAGTTGCACCAAGCAAGGATCGAACCCGAGACCTCTCGTTAACCTCAACACCCTCACAACCATTGAACTGCCGTCAGTTTTTCTGTTTTTTTAACTCAACTGATGGCATTATAACCCGTTCGAATTCCCTTTCATCTTCTTCAATATTCAAGTTGCCAGAGAACTTTAATAATAATAATAATAAAAAATGAATCCAACATATTTAGATTCTTAAAAAGTAATAATAACAATAAATATCAAAAGTCTTATTAATTGGAAACGAGAAAAATAAAAATAAAAATAAAAATTAAACAGAACCAAAGAACTGCTCGGCGGTTTTGACCAAAAACAAATAAAAATTCGATTTCATGAATGAACTAGTTTTGGACAACAATTATAAAACAAAATATATTGGAAATCAATCCCTAAAACTATTGAAATCGTTAATTTAAATTAAATCATCATAGAAAACTCAATTTTGATCGATGAAAACTTGTTGACTTTTTGAGTTTAAAAGTTTGACTTCAAAATTTATAATCAAGTAATTTAAATTGAGATCATAAAACTTACAGACAGTATCATTAGACAATTCCTAACCATTCTGCATTTAAAGTTTTTGAAGATTACACTGAAATTGAATTTTACAAAAAATTTAACACGAGCAGGGGTCTGAGCTCGTTTTCTAATTTTTCTCTAAATAAATCTTCAATTAAAAACAACTGTTATCGATACATATAATTGGTACTGAAGGAGGAAGATAAAATGAGTTATTTTACAATTGAATTGATCGGTTGTTGTATATAATTGACGTATCGTCCATGATTTAATCAGATAAAGGGAAGAAACAAATAAATATGAATCAGATAGTGATAGGCGTACGAATTCTGCTTCAATATATGTTATTTAATCCAGCAATTAATTTAAATAAATCAAAATATTGATGCTACGAATCTGTATTTCTGTATATGACAGTATATACGAAGTATATCTGTTTTACATAATTGTAATATTTAGGTACATTATTGATATTAATTTATTAATAAAATCCATTAATATTATTAATTTTGATAACTATACTAATAATAAAAATACTAATATTATTAATGATAATATCAATAATACTAACAATAATTATATTAATAATAATGATACTAACATTATTAATACATAATAAAAACTATAATAATAATTATAACAATGATAATCCTAATCTTATTAATGATAATATTAATTAATTTTAATGTTCAATATAATATTTATATCTAATAATATCACTAATATTAGTCATAATAATTAAAATCACAACTTTATTTCTGGATATAATAATAATAATAATGTTAACAATGATAACAATAATATTAGTAATTATAATAACTCAATTGTATCAAATTTCATGTAATAAGTTTTAATAATATTATTAATATTGAATGTAATAATGTAACAACTATACTTGTAATTACATTTAATATAATATACAATATTATATTATGTGATAACATTTATTTAATATTTATATATTACAACTAATTATAAATTATATATGTATTTATATATATACATCCATTTTAATTACACTTATTTATTTTATATACTATTTTTACATAGTTAATTCTAATGATTTAATTATAGTTTATTATCTCAGTTTATTATACATACTTTTATATATATATATATATATATATATATATATATATATATATATATATATATATTATATATATATATATATATATATATACATACATACATATTAGTTTACAACAATTGTTCGTGAATCGTCGATAATGGTCGAAGGGTAATTGAATACATGAACATGGTTCCAAAATTTTCGAGAGTTAACAATACAGACCTTGCTTATCGTGTCGAAATCATAATAAGATTAAGTTTAAATTTGGTCGGAAATCTCCGGGTCGTCACAGTACCTACCCGTTAAAGAAATTTCATCCCGAAATTTGATTGGGATGGTCATGGTTGACAATAAATATGTTTTCATGACTCATATGAACTGATAATTAGAGTTTTATGTCCTGAAATTTGATTAGATAATTCAATTACTCGGAGCGTATAAGTGAAGCTATCACAAAAGAGTGAAATGAATAAATGCAGATTCGTCTTGTCTGGTGACGTAGTCACCGTTGATTTCCGGAAATCAAGGAATTTAGAGGAAATCTTAGTAATAAGATTTGATTCTTTGGTAATTAAGGAAATTAAGATTTTCTTTGGTTAAATGCGATAATCTGTTTTGATTGTTCTGTCGGATATTTCACTATAAATCCATCCTCTTCATTTCCTTTATATTTTTGAAGTTCCATCCCTTTTGTTTTCTCTTCCCGACTTTAAGTCAAGCAAATAATGGTCCAAAATTCGTAGATATGAATTTCGAAAGGAACATAGTTAATGTTCTAATAGAGAGATTATATTAGCACAATCTTAATTGGTTAAATTACCAGAATTCATAAGAAAAGATAGAATTATCAAGAAAATATGTTCTAGATCTGTATATAGATAAGTTAGAATGTATGAGTCGTGTAACATGGCACATGATGACGTTATATTCTGTGAATTTTCACGTTCCATTTAGAAACTCAGCATGACTTACTGTAATATAATCACGTTGATCAAGTGTCATTATATTATACTAACTCATGCATCAGTTCCCAACACTACTTCAAAAACATTCATATTTTAAACTCGAAAGTTTACAGAATTTAGAAACTAAAACAGTTTCCTTTTTGATGTAACACTGATATCGTGAAGAGATAAATGATTTCAGATAAGAGTAGTTATGAAAATATTTTCAGAAAGATCGAGGATATTTATAATGAAAGATACGATGATATCTTAGAATTTCTAATATCAAAGGATAATGAAAAAGATTTGCACGTAAAGGTTTAGAGTTAGGAGCAAGATATTCGTTAATGACTTTAGCAGATACTGAATCATTTAGATTCTTTGAAGGCAGGTTTAGTTTTTGTGATTTGTCCACAGCCTCCTTCATGGTTTGCTGATAATGCTAAAAACGAACATATATTTCATAGCATTATCCCTCAAGAAAAACAAGCTTTTAGTTGCAATTGTTCTCTTTACAAGTGATATTCGTTTAAATAAAAAAAGGTGATGACAAAAGACAGATTCGACTAATCGAAGACGCAAACGACCAAAAAGCTCAAAAGTACAAAGTACAATCAAAGTGGTTCAAATTATTGATGAGAAACGTCTCAAAATTATAAGAGTACAAGACGCGAAACGCAAAATACAAGATATTAAATTATACGCAAGGACGTTCGAAAATTTGAAATCGGGAACAAAGTCAACTTTCAACGCGTGACGCAACGGAGCAAAAATTACAAGTCAACTATGCACATAAATATAATATAATATATAAATAATTCTTAAAAGTATTTATATATTATATATATTTAATAAAACCGTCGGCAAGAAGAAAACAACAACATGTGAGCTCTCCCAGCTGGCCATGCGATCGCATGGCCAGGAAGAAGAAAATCCATGCGATCGCATGGCCCCAATATGCTGGCCACATCTATAAATTTCGCAGTTTTGGTCGAACAAAGACACATCTTTTTCTTTCTCCATCTCTCAAACGTATATATACATACATACATATATATATATATATATATATATATATATATATATATATATATATATATATATATATATATATATATATATTATAATTTTAATTTTAATAATAAGGGTATGTTAGCAAATGTTGTAAGTGTGTAAGTCGAAATTCTGTCCGTGTAACGCTACGCTATTATTAATCATTGTAAGATTTTGTTCAACCTTTTTAAATTAATGTCTCGTAGCTAAGTTATTATTATGATTATTTAAGCCAAAGTAATCGTGATGTTGGGCTAAATATTAAAATTGGGTAATTGGGCTTTGTACCATAATTGGGGTTTGGACAAAAGAACGACACTTGTGGAAATTAGACTATGGGCTATTAATGGGCTTTATATTTGTTTAATTAAATGATAGTTTGTTAATTTAATATAAAGATTTACAATTGGACGTACCTATAAATAACCATATACACTCGATCGGACACGATGGGCGGGATATTTATAAGTACTAATAATCGTTCATTTAACCGGACATGGGAATGGATTAAACAATTTCTTAAACAAGGGGCGATTATTTATAAGTACTAATAATCGTTCATTTAATTGTTCATTTAATCGTTCATATAAGGGGCGATTGATACATGGCACGTTTTAGTTGAAAAATTTCTTAAACAATTCTTTCCGGCATCTAAAGCCGTGAGACTTCAAGGAAAAATTGTTACGTTCACACAAAAGCCAAACAAAACTCTATATGAGGCGTGGACAAGATTTGGAAAGTTGTTGAGAGGATGTCCGCAACATGGTTTAGACACTTATCAAATAGTACAAATATTCTACCAAGGATGCGACATCACTACAAGAAAAGACATAGATATAGCAGCTGGTGGTTCCATTATGAAGAAAACAGCAACTGAAGCTTACAAAATTATTGATAACACTGCTTCCCACTCACATGAGTGGCATCAAGAAAAAGATATCGTTAGATCATCTAAAGCAGCTAGAGCCGATTCTAGCCATGACTTTGATTCTATTTCCGCAAAGATAGATGCTGTCGAGAGACGAATGGAAAAGATGACTAAAGATATTCACTCAATACGAATTAGTTGTGAGCAGTGTGGAGAACCACATTTGAAATGTCCCGTTCTTATTGATTAAAAACGTTCCATATTAATTGATTTCGTTGCGAGGTTTTGACCTCTATATGAGACATTTTTCAAAGACTGCATTCATTTTAAAACAAACCATAACCTTTATTTCATCAATAAAGGTTTAAAAAGCTTTACGTAGATTATCAAATAATGATAATCTAAAATATCCTGTTTACACACGACCATTACATAATGGTTTACAATACAAATATGTTACAACAAAATAAGTTTCTTGAATGCAGTTTTTATACAATATCATACAAGCATGGACTCCAAATCTCGTCCTTATTTAAGTATGCGACAGCGGAAGCTCTTAATAATCACCTGAGAATAAACATGCTTAAAACATCAACAAAAATGTTGGTGAGTTATAGGTTTAACCTATATATATCAAATCATAATAATAGACCACAAGATTTCATATTTCAATACACATCCCATACATAGAGATAAAAATCATTCATATGTTGAACACCTGGTAACCGACATTAACAAGATGCATATATAAGAATATCCCCATCATTCCGGGATACCCTTCGGATATGATATAAATTTCGAAGTACTAAAGCATCCGGTACTTTGGATGGGGTTTGTTAGGCCCAATAGATCTATCTTTAGGATTCGCGTCAATTAGGGTGTCTGTTCCCTAATTCTTAGATTACCAGACTTAATAAAAAGGGGCATATTCGATTTCGATAATTCAACCATAGAATGTAGTTTCACGTACTTGTGTCTATTTTGTAAATCATTTATAAAACCTGCATGTATTCTCATCCCAAAAATATTAGATTTTAAAAGTGGGACTATAACTCACTTTCACAGATTTTTACTACGTCGGGAAGTAAGACTTGGCCACTGGTTGATTCACGAACCTATAACAATATATACATATATATCAAAGTATGTTCAAAATATATTTACAACACTTTTAATATATTTTGATGTTTTAAGTTTATTAAGTCAGCTGTCCTCGTTAGTAACCTACAACTAGTTGTCCACAGTTAGATGTACAGAAATAAATCGATAAATATTATCTTGAATCAATCCACGACCCAGTGTATACGTATCTCAGTATTGATCACAACTCAAACTATATATATTTTGGAATCAACCTCAACCCTGTATAGCTAACTCCAACATTCACATATAGAGTGTCTATGGTTGTTCCGAAATATATATAGATGTGTCGACATGATAGGTCGAAACATTGTATACGTGTCTATGGTATCTCAAGATTACATAATATACAATACAAGTTGATTAAGTTATGGTTGGAATATATTTGTTACCAATTTTCACGTAGCAAAAATGAGAAAAATTATCCAATCTTGTTTTACCCATAACTTCTTCATTTTAAATCCGTTTTGAGTGAATCAAATTGCTATAGTTTCATATTGAACTCTATTTTATGAATCTAAACAGAAAAAGTATAGGTTTTTAGTCGGAAAAATAAGTTACAAGTCGTTTTTGTAAAGGTAGCCATTTCAGTCGAAAGAACGACGTCTAGATGACCATTTTAGAAAACATACGTCCACTTTGAGTTTAACCATAATTTTTGGATATAGTTTCATGTTCATAATAAAAATCATTTTCTCAGAATAACAACTTTTAAATCAAAGTTTATCATAGTTTTTAATTAACTAACCCAAAACAGCCCGCAGTGTTACTACGACGGCGTAAATCCGGTTTTACGGTGTTTTTTGTGTTTCCAGGTTTTAAATCATTAAGTTAGCATATCATATAGATATATAACATGTGTTTAGTTGATTTTAAAAGTCAAGTTAGAAGGATTAACTTTTGTTTGCGAACAAGTTTAGAATTAACTAAACTATGTTCTAGTGATTACAAGTTTAAACCTTCGAATAAGATAGCTTTATATGTATGAATCGAATGATGTTATGAACATCATTACTACCTTAAGTTCCTTGGATAAACCTACTGGAAAAGAGAAAAATGGATCTAGCTTCAACGGATCCTTGGATGGCTCGAAGTTCTTGATGCAGAATCATGACACGAAAACAAGTTCAAGTAAGATCATCACTTGAAATAAGATTGTTATAGTTATAGAAATTGAACCAAAGTTTGAATATGATTATTACCTTGTATTATAATGATAACCTACTGTAAGAAACAAAGATTTCTTAAGGTTGGATGATCACCTTACAAGATTGGAAGTGAGCTAGCAAACTTGAAAGTATTCTTGATTTTATGTAACTAGAACTTGTAGAATATATGAAGAACACTTAGAACTTGAAGATAGAACTTGAGAGAGATCAATTAGATGAAGAAAATTGAAGAATGAAAGTGTTTGTAGGTGTTTTTGGTCGTTGGTGTATGGATTAGATATAAAGGATATGTAATTTTGTTTTCATGTAAATAAGTCATGAATGATTACTCATATTTTTGTAATTTTATGAGGTATTTCATGCTAGTTGACAAATGATGGTGCCCACATGTATTAGGTGACTCACATGGGCTGCTAAGAGCTGATCATTGGAGTGTATATACCAATAGTACATACATCTAAAAGCTGTATATTGTACGAGTACGAATACGGGTGCATACGAGTAGAATTGTTGATGAAACTGAACGAGGATGTAATTGTAAGCATTTTTGTTAAGTAGAAGTATTTTGATAAGTGTATTGAAGTCTTTAAAAAGTTTATAAATACATATTAAAACACTACATGTATATACATTTTAACTGAGTCGTTAAGTCATCGTTAGTCGTTACATGTAAGTGTTGTTTTGAAACCTTTAGGTTAACGATCTTTGAAATGTCCCGTTCTTATTGATTAAAAACGTTCCATATTAATTGATTTCGTTGCGAGGTTTTGACCTCTATATGAGACGTTTTTCAAAGACTGCATTCATTTTTAAAACAAACCATAACCTTTATTTCATAAATAAAGGTTTAAAAAGCTTTACGTAGATTATCAAATAATGATAATCTAAAATATCCTATTTGCACACGACCATTACATAATGGTTTACAATACAAATATGTTACATCGAAATCAGTTTCTTGAATGCAGCTTTTACACAATATCATACAAACATGGACTCCAAATCTTGTCCTTATTTTAGTATGCAACAGCGGAAGCTCTTACTATTCACCTGAGAATAAACATGCTTTAAACGTCAACAAAAATGTTGGTGAGTTATAGGTTTAACCTATATGTATCAAATCGTAACAATAGACCACAAGATTTCATATTTCAATACACATCCCATACATAGAGATAAAAATCATTCATATGGTGAACACCTGGTAACCGACATTAACAAGATGCATATATATAAGAATATCCCCATCATTCCGGGACACCCTTCGGATATGATATAAATTTCGAAGTACTAAAGCATCCGGTACTTTGGATGGGGTTTGTTAGGCCCAATAGATCTATCTTTAGGATTCGCGTCAATTAGGGTGTCTGTTCCCTAATTCTTAGATTACCAGACTTAATAAAAAGGGGCATATTCGATTTCGATAATTCAACCATAGAATGTAGTTTCACGTACTTGTGTCTATTTTGTAAATCATTTATAAAACCTGCATGTATTCTCATCCCAAAAATATTAGATTTTTAAAAGTGGGACTATAACTCACTTTCATAGATTTTTACTTCGTCGGGAAGTAAGACTTGGCCACTGGTTGATTCACGAACCTATAACAATATATACATATATATCAAAGTATGTTTAAAATATATTTACAACACTTTTAATATATTTTGATGTTTTAAGTTTATTAAGTCAGCTGTCCTCGTTAGTAACCTACAACTAGTTGTCCACAGTTAGATGTACAGAAATAAATCGATAAATATTATTTTGAATCAATCCACGACCCAGTGTATACGTATCTCAGTATTGATCACAACTCAAACTATATATATTTTGGAATCAACCTCAACCCTGTATAGCTAACTCCAACATTCACATATAGAGTGTCTATGGTTGTTCCGAAATATATATAGATGTGTCGACATGATAGGTCGAAACATTGTATATGTGTCTATGGTATCTCAAGATTACATAATATACAATACAAGTTGATTAAGTTATGGTTGGAATAGATTTGTTACCAATTTTCACGTAGCTAAAATGAGAAAAATTATCCAATCTTGTTTTACCCATAACTTCTTCATTTTAAATCCGTTTTGAGTGAATCAAATTGCTATGGTTTCATATTGAACTCTATTTTATGAATCTAAACAGAAAAAGTATAGGTTTATAGTCAGAAAAATAACTTACAAGTCGTTTTTGTAAAGGTAGTAATTTCAGTCGAAAGAACGACGTCTAGATGACCATTTTAGAAAACATACTTCCACTTTGAGTTTAACCATAATTTTTGGATATAGTTTCATGTTCATAATAAAAATCATTTTCTCAGAATAACAAATTTTAAATCAAAGTTTATCATAGTTTTTAATTAACTAACCCAAAACAGCCCGCGGTGTTACTACGACGGCGTAAATCCGGTTTTACGGTGTTTTTCGTGTTTCCAGGTTTTAAATCATTAAGTTAGCATATCATATAGATATAGAACATGTGTGTAGTTAATTTTAAAAGTCAAGTTAGAAGGATTAACTTTTGTTTGCGAACAAGTTTAGAATTAACTAAACTATGTTCTAGTGATTACGAGTTTAAACCTTCGAATAAGATAGTTTTATATATATGAATCGAATGATGTTATGAACATCATTACTACCTCAAGTTTAGTAGGTAAACCTACTGGAAGTGACAAGAAATGATCTAGCTTCAAAGGATCCTGGATGGCTTGAAAGTTCTTGAAGTAGGATCATGACACAAAAACAAGTTCAAGTAAGATTTTTACTCGTATTAAGATAGTTTATAGTTATAGAAATTGAATCAAAGTTTGAATTTGAATATTACCTTGAATAAGAAAGATAACCTACTATATATAACAAAGGTTTCTTGATCTTAGATGATTACTTAGAATGGATTAGAAAGCTTGGAAGTAAATTAGTAAACTTGAAGGGATTTTTGAAGCGTTCTTGAAGTGTTCTTCCTATGATGATTATAGCTTGATTCTTGAAGTGATTTTTGATGAAGATGACGATTAACTACTAGAAAAATACGTTCATAATAGTGTGTGTGTGTGTTGAGAGAGAATTAGAAAGAGAATTGGAAGTGAAATGGAGTGAATGATGAGTGGTAATTGGTGAGTGGTGAGTGGGGTTAAAAGGAGTTCTAGTTAGTTGACTAGCTCATGGTAGAAGTTAAAATTGATTAGTCATACATGACATAATCAAGAGTGGAATCCCATGCTAGTTCCTATTGGTATATACTCATAGTAAGTACGTTTTGAAGCTGTGTATAATACGGGTAAGAATACGACTAGAATTCTTGATGAAAGAAAAGAATGGAAAAGTAACTGTAACCATTTTCGTTAAGTATGAGTGTTTTGATATATGTATTGAAGTCTTCCAAAAGTATTTTAATACATCTAAATACACTACATGTATATACATTTTAACTGAGTCGTTAAGTCATCGTTAGTCGTTACCTGTAAGTGTTGTTTTGAAACCTTTAAGTTAACGATCTCAAATAATGTTGTTAACCCATTGTTTATTATATCTAATGAGATGTTAAATTATTATATTATCATGATATTATGATATATTAATATATCTTAATATGATATATATACATTTAAATGTCGTTACAACGATAATCGTTACATATATGTCTCGTTTCGAAATCCTTAAGTTAGTAGTCTTGTTTATATGTATATAACTCATTGTTAATATACTTATGGAGATACTTACTTATCATAATCTCATGTTAACCATATGTATATCCATATATATATCGTCATGTCGTTTTTACAAGTTTTAACGTCCGTGAATCGCCGGTCAACTTGGGTGGTCAATTGTCTATATGAAACATATTTCAATTAATCAAGTCTTAACAAGTTTGATTGCTTAACATGTTGGAAACATTTAATCATGTAAATATCAATCTCAATTAATATATATAAACATGGAAAAGTTCGGGTCACTACAGTACCTACCCGTTAAATAAATTTCGTCCCGAAATTTTAAGCTGTTGAAGGTGTTGACGAATCTTCTGGAAATAGATGCGGGTATTTCTTCTTCATCTGATCTTCACGCTCCCAGGTGAACTCGGGTCCTCTACGAGCATTCCATCGAACCTTAACAATTGGTATCTTGTTTTGCTTAAGTCTTTTAACCTCACGATCCATTATTTCGACGGGTTCTTCGATGAATTGGAGTTTTTCGTTGATTTGGATTTCATCTAACGGAATAGTGAGATCTTCTTTAGCAAAACATTTCTTCAAATTCGAGACGTGGAAAGTGTTATGTACAGCCGCGAGTTGTTGAGGTAACTCAAGTCGGTAAGCTACTGGTCCGACACGATCAATAATCTTGAATGGTCCAATATACCTTGGATTTAATTTCCCTCGTTTACCAAATCGAACAACGCCTTTCCAAGGTGCAACTTTAAGCATGACCATCTCTCCAATTTCAAATTCTATATCTTTTCTTTTAATGTCAGCGTAGCTCTTTTGTCGACTTTGGGCGGTTTTCAACCGTTGTTGAATTTGGATGATCTTCTCGGTAGTTTCTTGTATAATCTCCGGACCCGTAATTTGTCTATCCCCCACTTCACTTCAAAAAATCGGAGACCTGCACTTTCTATCATAAAGTGCTTCAAACGGCGCCATCTCAATGCTTGAATGGTAGCTGTTGTTGTAGGAAAATTCTGCTAATGGTAGATGTCGATCCCAACTGTTTCCGAAATCAATAACACATGCTCGTAGAATGTCTTCAAGCGTTTGTATCGTCTTTTCGCTCTGCCCATTAGTTTGTGGATGATAGGCAGTACTCATGTCTAGACGAGTTCCTAATGCTTGCTGTAATGTCTGCCAGAATCTTGAAATAAATCTGCCATCCCTATCAGAGATAATAGAGATTGGTATTCCATGTCTGGAGACGACTTCCTTCAAATACAGTCGTGCTAACTTCTCCATCTTGTCATCTTCTCTTATTGGCAGGAAATGTGCTGATTTGGTGAGACGATCAACTATTACCCAAATAGTATCAAAACCACTTGCAGTCCTTGGCAATTTAGTGATGAAATCCATGGTAATGTTTTCCCATTTCCATTCCGGGATTTCGGGTTGTTGAAGTAGACCTGATGGTTTCTGATGCTCAGCTTTGACCTTAGAACACGTCAAACATTCTCCTACGTATTTAGCAACATCGGCTTTCATACCCGGCCACCAAAAATATTTCCTGAGATCCTTGTACATCTTCCCCGTTCCAGGATGTATTGAGTATCTGGTTTTATGAGCTTCTCTAAGTACCATTTCTCTTATATCTCCAAATTTTGGTACCCAAATCCTTTCAGCCCTATACCGGGTTCCGTCTTCCCGAATATTAAGATGTTTCTCCGATCCTTTGGGTATTTCATCCTTTAAATTTCCCTCTTTTAAAACTCCTTGTTGCGCCTCCCTTATTTGAGTAGTAAGGTTATTATGAATCATTATATTCATAGATTTTACTCGAATGGGTTCTCTGTCCTTCCTGCTCAAGGCATCGGCTACCACATTTGCCTTCCCCGGGTGGTAACGAATCTCAAAGTCGTAATCATTCAATAATTCAATCCACCTACGCTGCCTCATATTCAGTTGTTTCTGATTAAAAATGTGTTGAAGACTTTTGTGGTCTGTATATATAATACTTTTGACCCCATATAAGTAGTGCCTCCAAGTCTTTAATGCAAAAACAACCGCGCCTAATTCCAAATCATGCGTCGTATAATTTTGTTCGTGAATCTTCAATTGTCTAGACGCATAAGCAATCACCTTCGTTCGTTGCATTAATACATAACCGAGACCTTGCTTTGATGCGTCACAATAAATCACAAAATCATCATTCCCTTCAGGCAATGACAATATATGTGCCGTAGTTAGCTTTTTCTTCAATAACTGAAACGCTTTCTCTTGTTCATCATTCAATTCAAATTTCTTCCCTTTATGCATTAATGCAGTCAAGGGTTTTGCTATTCTGGAAAAGTCTTGGATGAACCTTCTGTAGTAACCAGCTAGTCCTAAAAACTGGCACATGTGTTTCGGAGTTTTCGGGGTTTCCCACTTTTCAACAGTTTCTATCTTTGCCGGATCCACCTTAATACCTTCTTTGTTCACTATGTGACCGAGGAATTGAACTTCTTCCAACCAAAATGCACACTTTGAAAACTTAGCGTACAATTCTTCCTTCCTCAATACTTCTAACACCTTTCTCAAATGTTCACCGTGTTCTTGGTTATTCTTTGAGTAAATAAGTATGTCATCAATGAAAACAATGACAAACTTGTCAAGGTATGGTCCACACACTCGGTTCATAAGGTCCATGAACACAGCTGGTGCATTAGTTAAACCAAACGGCATGACCATAAACTCGTAATGACCGTAACGTGTTCTAAAAGCAGTCTTTGGAATATCATCTTCTTTCACCCACATTTGATGATACCCGGAACGTAAGTCAATCTTTGAATAAACAGACGAGCCTTGTAGTTGATCAAATAAGTCGTCGATTCTCGGTAGTGGGTAGCGGTTCTTGATGGTAAGTTTGTTCAACTCTCGGTAGTCGATACACAACCTGAATGTACCATCTTTCTTCTTGACAAACAAAACAGGAGCTCCTCACGGTGATGTGCTTGGTCGAATGAAACCACGCTCTAAAAGTTCTTGTAATTGGCTTTGCAGTTATTTCATCTCACTGGGTGCGAGTCTGTAAGGAGCACGAGCTATTAGTGCAGCTCCTGGTACAAGATCTATTTGAAATTTAACGGATCGCTGTGGGGGTAATCCCGGTAATTCTTTCGGAAATACATCGGGAAATTCTTTTGCAATGGGAACATCATTGATGCTCTTTTCTTCAGTTTGTACTTTCTTGACGTGTGCTAGAACAGCATAGCAACCTTTTCTTATTAGTTTTTGTGCCTTCAAATTACTAATAATATGTAGCTTCGTGTTGCCCTTTTCTCCGTACACCATTAAGGGTTTTCCTTTTTCTCGTATAATGCGAATTGCATTTTTGTAACAAACGATCTCTGCTTTCACTTCTTTCAACCAGTCCATACCGATTATCACATCAAAACTCCCTAACTCTACTGGCATCAAATCAATCTTAAATGTTTCGCTAACCAGTTTAATTTCTCGATTCCGACATATATTATCTGTTGAAATTAATTTACCATTTGCTAATTCGAGTAAAAATTTACTATCCAAAGGCGTCAATGGACAACTTAATTTAGCACAAAAATCTCTACTCATATAGCTTCTATCCGCACCCGAATCAAATAAAACGTAAGCAGATTTATTGTCAATAAGAAACGTACCCGTAACAAGCTCCGGGTCTTCCTGTGCCTCTGCCGCATTAATATTGAAAACTCTTCCGCGGCCTTGTCCATTCGTGTTCTCCTGGTTTGGGCAATTTCTAATAATGTGGCCCGGTTTTCCACATTTATAACAAACTACATTGGCATAACTTGCTCCGACACTACTTGCTCCGCCATTACTCGTTCCGACACCATTTGTTCCTTTCGTTCTATTGACCCCTGTTCCGTAGACCTCACACTTCGCCGCGCTATGACCATTTATTTTACACTTGTTGCAAAATTTGGTGCAGAACCCCGAGTGATACTTTTCACACCTTTGGCATAGCTGCTTCTGATTGTTGTTGTTGTTGTTGCGGTTATTATTGTTGTTGGGATGATTGTTGTAGTTGCTGTTGTTGTTGTTGTTGTTGTTGTTGTTGTTGTTGTTGGGCCGTTTGTTGTAGTTGCGATTGATGTTGCGATTGTTGGGATAATTGTTGCGATTATTGTTGTAATTGCTGCTGTTGTTGTATTGGTGATTCTTATCACCGTTTTCCTCCCACTTTCTTTTGACTTGCTTCACATTGGCCTCTTCAGCAGTCTGTTCTTTAATTCTTTCTTCAATATGGTTCACTAGTTTGTGAGCCTTTCTACATGCCTGTTGTATGGAGGCGGGCTCGTGTGAACTTATATCTTCTTGGATTCTTTCCGGTAATCCTTTCACAAACACGTCGATCTTCTCTTCCTCATCTTCGAATGCTCCCGGACACAATAGGCACAATTCTGTGAATCGTCTTTCGTACGTGGTAATATCAAATCCTTGGGTTCGTAACCCTCTAAGTTCTGTCTTGAGCTTATTGACCTCGGTTCTGGGACGGTACTTCTCGTTCATCAAGTGCTTGAATGCTGACCACGGTAGTGCGTACGCATAATCTTGTCCCACTTGCTCTAGATAGGTATTCCACCATGTTAACGCAGAACCTGTGAAGGTATGCGTAGCGTACTTCACTTTGTCCTCTTCAGTACACTTACTTATGGCAAACACCGATTCGACCTTCTCGGTCCACCGTTTCAATCCGATCGGTCCTTCGGTTCCATCAAATTCCAAAGGTTTGCAGGCAGTGAATTCTTTGTAGGTGCATCCTACACGATTTCCTGTACTGCCAGATCCAAGGTTATTGTTGGTATGTAGCGCAGCCTGTACTGCGGCTATGTTTGAAGCTAGAAAAGTACGGAATTCCTCTTCACTCATATTCAATGTGTGTCGAGTAGTCGGTGCCATTTCCTTCAAAATAGTCAAATGAAACAAGTTAATCATACAGAATATTAAGAGTAGTTAATAGTATTTCGTAGCATAATATGAACTCATTTATAAAAGCTTTTTCTTCATATTAGCGTTTTATAAGTTTAAATTCGGGTAGTACCTACCCGTTAAGTTCATACTTAGTAGCTAATATACAATTCAACTACTACAATTCTATATGAAAAACTGATTGTAATAATATTTCGCGTTCAAACTTTTATACAATATTTTACAAACTTACAATACCGCTTATTTTACATAAAGCATGAAATATAGCACACAATAACTTTGATACAAGATAGTTGTGAAGATAATTCTAGCTAGTACACAAGTCGTTCAGCAAAGGCAATAAAGACACGTAATTCATACGTCCAGAAATAAGTCATGCATTCTGGTTTTACTAGGACTACTTCCCATCCTTGGTCTTGTGGAACATAACCGTTATGGCCGTTGATAAGACAGCGTGTTGTAATGTCGTCAAAGGGACGAGGGTTACGTAATGACCAACAGTCTCGTAATAACCTAAAAACCTCATTTCTTACCCCAATTACCGACTCCGTCACTTGTGGGAACGTTTTGTTTAATAGTTGTAGCCCGATGTTCTTGTTCTCACTTTGGTGAGAAGCGAACATTACTAACCCGTAAGCATAACATGCTTCTTTATGTTGCATGTTAGCCGCTTTTTCTAAATCACGAAGTCCTATATTCGGATATACTGAGTCAAAATAATTTCTTAACCCGTTGCGTAAAATAGCATTTGGGTTCCCCGCAATATATGAGTCAAAGTAAACACATCGTAACTTATGGATTTCCTAATGTGATATCCCCCATCTTTCGAATGAAAGCCTCTTATAAACCAAGGCATTCTTGGAACGTTCTTCGAATGTCTTACAAACTGATCTCGCCTTAAATAGTTGTGCCGAGGAATTCTGACCGACTCTAGACAAGATTTCATCAATCATGTCTCCGGGTAGGTCTCTTAAAATATTGGGTTGTCTATCCATTTTGTGTTTTTATACTGTAAAATAGACAAGAGTTAGATTCATTAAAAAAAATACTTATTAATACAAGCAATTTTTACATATATCATAAAGCATAAGCACACTATATTACATATATTACACCACACGAATACAACTATCTTATTCCGACTCGCTCGTTTCTTCTTGTTCGCTTTTGGTTCGTTTTGCCAAGTTTCTAGGGATATATGATGTTCCCCTAATACGAGCCGTCGTTGTCCACATTGGTTTAGAAAAACCTGGTGGTTTAGAGGTTCCCGAGTTATTGTTACAACTTAAGGACTTCGGGGGTTGATGATACATATAAAGTTCATCGGGGTTGGAATTAGATTTCTCTATTTTTATGCCCTTTCCCTTATTATTTTCTTTTGCCTTTTTAAATTCAGTTGGGGTAATTTCTATAACATCATCGGAATTCTCGTCGGAATCCGATTCATCGGAGAATTGGTAATCCTCCCAATATTTTGCTTCCTTGGCGGAAACACCATTGACCATAATTAACTTTGGTCAGTTGGTTGAGGATTCTCTTTTACTTAACCGTTTTATTATTTCCCCCACCGGTTCTATTTCTTCTTCCGGTTCCGATTCTTCTTCCGGTTCCGATTCTTCTTTCGGTTCCGACTCTTCTTCCGGTTCCTCTTCAGGAACTTGTGAATCAGTCCACGAATCATTTCAATTTACATTTGACTCTTCATTATTATTAGGTGAGTCAATGGGACTTGTTCTAGAGGTAGACATCCATCACATAATATCAAACACGTTAAGAGATTAATATATCACATAATATTCATAGAGGAATATTCAAATGAGACCAAACTTTAAGTTGAGATTCAAGGGACCAATCAGATTGCGACACGTGGCGCGATAATCACATGTGATTAAAAAAAAATTAAAAAAAAAAATTTCGAAAAAAAAAAATTTCAAAAATTTTTTTTTTCAAATTTTTTTTTAATTTTTTTTAATTTTTTTTCAATCACATGTGATTAAATTTAACATGCAGTAAATCACATGTGATTGGGCATGCCAATCACATGTGATTGTAAAACCCAATCACATGTGATTGTTGCATGTCAAATCCAATCACATGTGATTGAAAAATAAAATTCAGTAAAATGACGAATAATAACGAATTTCACTAAATTTGTGCTAAAACCTTCAAACACCAAGTTTTGGATCAAAACTTGATTAAATCACCGAATTAAAGTCTATAATTTTGAAGATATGATCACGAAACGCTAACAAACTTGATCAAATCACCGAATTAAAGTATGTTTCCGGTTGAAATTTTTTTTAAAAAATTGCAATTTTTTTAATCACATGTGATTGGATTTGATATGCAGAATCATATGTGATTGAGTTCCACAATCACATGTGATTGGGTTTTACAATCACATGTGATTGGATTTGACATGCTAATTTTTAAAAAAAAAAAAATTCATAAAAAAAAAAATTTCGAAATTTTTTTTTTAAAATTTAAAAAAAAAAATTTAAAAAATTTTTAATTTTTTTTCCAATCACATGTGATTGTCGCGCCACATGTCGCGCTCTGATTGGTCCATTGAATTTCAAGCAAATGTTTGGTTTCAAGGGAATACAACTCAATATTCATATGTTAAAAATATATAGTTTCCAACAAAAATGTTAAGCAATCATTTTTAAAGAAAACACGGTCGAAGTCCAGACTCACTAATGCATCCTAACAAACTCGATAAGATACACTAATGCAAATTTTCTGGTTCTCTAAGACCAACGCTCGGATACCAACTGAATTGTCCCGTTCTTATTGATTAAAAACGTTCCATATTAATTGATTTCGTTGCGAGGTTTTGACCTCTATATGAGACGTTTTTCAAAGACTGCATTCATTTTTAAAACAAACCATAACCATTATTTCATAAATAAAGGTTTAAAAAGCTTTACGTAGATTATCAAATAATGATAATCTAAAATATCCTATTTACACACGACCATTACATAATGGTTTACAATACAAATATGTTACATCGAAATCAGTTTCTTGAATGCAGTTTTTACACAATATCATACAAACATGGACTCCAAATCTTGTCCTTATTTTAGTATGCAACAGCGGAAGCTCTTAGTATTCACCTGAGAATAAACATGCTTTAAACGTCAACAAAAATGTTGGTGAGTTATAGGTTTAACCTATATGTATCAAATCGTAATAATAGACCACAAGATTTCATATTTCAATACACATCACATACATAGAGATAAAAATCATTCATATGGTGAACACCTGGTAACCGACATTAACAAGATGCATATATATAAGAATATCCCCATCATTCCGGGACACCCTTCGGATATGATATAAATTTCGAAGTACTAAAGCATCCGGTACTTTGGATGGGGTTTGTTAGGCCCAATAGATCTATCTTTAGGATTCGAGTCAATTAGGGTGTCTGTTCCCTAATTCTTAGATTACCAGACTTAATAAAAAGGGGCATATTCGATTTCGATAATTCAACCATAGAATGTAGTTTCACGTACTTGTGTCTATTTTGTAAATCATTTATAAAACCTGCATGTATTCTCATCCCAAAAATATTAGATTTTTAAAAGTGGGACTATAACTCACTTTCATAGATTTTTACTTCGTCGGGAAGTAAGACTTGGCCACTGGTTGATTCACGAACCTATAACAATATATACATATATATCAAAGTATGTTTAAAATATATTTACAACACTTTTAATATATTTTGATGTTTTAAGTTTATTAAGTCAGCTGTCCTCGTTAGTAACCTACAACTAGTTGTCCACAGTTAGATGTACAGAAATAAATCGATAAATATTATCTTGAATCAATCCATGACCCAGTGTATACGTATCTCAGTATTGATCACAACTCAAACTATATATATTTTGGAATCAACCTCAACCCTGTATAGCTAACTCCAACATTCACATATAGAGTGTCTATGGTTGTTCCGAAATATATATAGATGTGTCGACATGATAGGTCAAAACATTGTATACGTGTCTATGGTATCTCAAGATTACATAATATACAATACAAGTTGATTAAGTTATGGTTGGAATAGATTTGTTACCAATTTTCACGTAGCTAAAATGAGAAAAATTATCCAATCTTGTTTTACCCATAACTTCTTCATTTTAAATCCGTTTAGAGTGAATCAAATTGCTATGGTTTCATATTGAACTCTATTTTATGAATCTAAATAGAAAAAAGTATAGGTTTATAGTCAGAAAAATTAGTTACAAGTCATTTTTGTAAAGGTAGTCATTTCAGTCGAAAGAACGACGTCTAGATGACCATTTTAGAAAACATACTTCCACTTTGAGTTTAACCATAATTTTTGGATATAGTTTCATGTTCATAATAAAAATCATTTTCTCAGAATAACAACTTTTAAATCAAAGTTTATCATAGTTTTTAATTAACTAACCCAAAACAGCCCGCGGTGTTACTACGACGGCGTAAATCCGGTTTTACGGTGTTTTTCGTGTTTCCAGGTTTTAAATCATTAAGTTAGCATATCATATAGATATAGAACATGTGTGTAGTTAATTTTAAAAGTCAAGTTAGAAGGATTAACTTTTGTTTGCGAACAAGTTTAGAATTAACTAAACTATGTTCTAGTGATTACGAGTTTAAACCTTCGAATAAGATAGTTTTATATATATGAATCGAATGATGTTATGAACATCATTACTACCTCAAGTTTAGTAGGTAAACCTACTGGAAGTGACAAGAAATGATCTAGCTTCAAAGGATCCTGGATGGCTTGAAAGTTCTTGAAGTAGGATCATGACACAAAAACAAGTTCAAGTAAGATTTTTACTCGTATTAAGATAGTTTATAGTTATAGAAATTGAATCAAAGTTTGAATTTGAATATTACCTTGAATAAGAAAGATAACCTACTATATATAACAAAGGTTTCTTGATCTTAGATGATTACTTAGAATGGATTAGAAAGCTTGGAAGTAAATTAGTAAACTTGAAGGGATTTTTGAAGCGTTCTTGAAGTGTTCTTCCTATGATGATTATAGCTTGATTCTTGAAGTGATTTTTGATGAAGATGACGATTAACTACTAGAAAAATACGTTCATAATAGTGTGTGTGTGTTGAGAGAGAATTAGAAAGAGAATTGGAAGTGAAATGGAGTGAATGATGAGTGGTAATTGGTGAGTGGTGAGTGGGGTTAAAAGGAGTTCTAGTTAGTTGACTAGCTCATGGTAGAAGTTAAAATTGATTAGTCATACATGACATAATCAAGAGTGGAATCCCATGCTAGTTCCTATTGGTATATACTCATAGTAAGTACGTTTTGAAGCTGTGTATAATACGGGTAAGAATACGACTAGAATTCTTGATGAAAGAAAAGAATGGAAAAGTAACTGTAACCATTTTCGTTAAGTATGAGTGTTTTGATATATGTATTGAAGTCTTCCAAAAGTATTTTAATACATCTAAATACACTACATGTATATACATTTTAACTGAGTCGTTAAGTCATCGTTAGTCGTTACCTGTAAGTGTTGTTTTGAAACCTTTAAGTTAACGATCTCAAATAATGTTGTTAACCCATTGTTTATTATATCTAATGAGATGTTAAATTATTATATTATCATGATATTATGATATATTAATATATCTTAATATGATATATATACATTTAAATGTCGTTACAACGATAATCGTTACATATATGTCTCGTTTCGAAATCCTTAAGTTAGTAGTCTTGTTTATATGTATATAACTCATTGTTAATATACTTATGGAGATACTTACTTATCATAATCTCATGTTAACCATATGTATATCCATATATATATATCGTCATGTTGTTTTTACAAGTTTTAACGTTCGTGAATCGCCGGTCAACTTGGGTGGTCAATTGTCTATATGAAACATATTTCAATTAATCAAGTCTTAACAAGTTTGATTGCTTAACATGTTGGAAATATTTAATCATGTAAATATCAATCTCAATTAATATATATAAACATGGAAAAGTTCGGGTCACTACAATCTTGTCAAATGTTGTAACCCAATGTTTATAATATCAAATGAGATTTTAAATTATTATATTATCATGATATTATCATGTATGAATATCTCTTAATATGATATATATATACATTAAATGTCTTTACAACGATAATCGTTACATATATGTCTCGTTTAAAAATCATTAAGTTAGTAGTCTTGTTTTTACATATGTAGTTCATTGTTAATATACTTAATGATATGTTTACTTATCATAGTATCATGTTAACTATATATATATCCATTTATATGTCATCATATAGTTTTTACAAGTTTTAACGTTCGTGAATCACCGGTCAACTTGGGTGGTCAATTGTCTATATGAAACATATTTCAATTAATCAAGTCTTAAAAAGTTTGATTGCTTAACATGTTGGAAACATTTAATCATGTAAATATCAATCTCAATTAATATATATAAACATGGAAAAGTTCGGGTCACTACAGTACCTACCCGTTAAATAAATTTCGTCCCGAAATTTTAAGCTGTTGAAGGTGTTGACGAATCTTCTGGAAATAGATGCGGGTATTTCTTATTCATCTGATCTTCACGCTCCCAGGTGAACTCTGGTCCTCTACGAGCATTCCATCGAACCTTAACAATTGGTATCTTGTTTTGCTTAACTCTTTTAACCTCACGATCCATTATTTCGACGGGTTCTTCGATGAATTGAAGTTTTTCGTTGATTTGGATTTCATCTAACGGAATAGTGAGATCTTCTTTAGCAAAACATTTCTTCAAATTCGAGACGTGGAAAGTGTTATGTACAGCCGCGAGTTGTTGAGGTAACTCAAGTCGGTAAGCTACTGGTCCGATACGATCAATAATCTTGAATGGTCCAATATACCTTGGATTTAATTTCCCTCGTTTACCAAATCGAACAACGCCTTTCCAAGGTGCAACTTTAAGCATGACCATCTCTCCAATTTCAAATTCTATATCTTTTCTTTTAATGTCAGCGTAGCTCTTTTGTCGACTTTGGGCGGTTTTCAACCGTTGTTGAATTTGGATGATCTTCTCGGTAGTTTCTTGTATAATCTCCGGACCCGTAATCTGTCTATCCCCCACTTCACTCCAACAAATCGGAGACCTGCACTTTCTACCATAAAGTGCTTCAAACGGCGCCATCTCAATGCTTGAATGGTAGCTGTTGTTGTAGGAAAATTCTGCTAACGGTAGATGTCGATCCCAACTGTTTCTGAAATCAATAACACATGCTCGTAGCATGTCTTCAAGCGTTTGTATTGTCCTTTCGCTCTGCCCATCAGTTTGTGGATGATAGGCAGTACTCATGTCTAGACGAGTTCCTAATGCTTGCTGTAATGTCTGCCAGAATCTTGAAATAAATCTGCCATCCCTATCAGAGATAATAGAGATTGGTATTCCATGTCTGGAGACGACTTCCTTCAAATACAGTCGTGCTAACTTCTCCATCTTGTCATCTTCTCTTATTGGCAGGAAGTGTGCTGATTTGGTGAGACGATCAACTATTACCCAAATAGTATCAAAACCACTTGCAGTCCTTGGCAATTTAGTGATGAAATCCATGGTAATGTTTTCCCATTTCCATTCCAGGATTTCGGGTTGTTGAAGTAGACCTGATGGTTTTTGATGCTCAGCTTTGACCTTAGAACACGTCAAACATTCTCCTACGTATTTAGCAACATCGGCTTTCATACCCGGCCACCAAAAATGTTTCTTGAGATCCTTGTACATCTTCCCCGTTCCAGGATGTATTGAGTATCTGGTTTTATGAGCTTCTCTAAGTACCATTTCTCTCATATCTCCAAATTTTGGTACCCAAATCCTTTCAGCCCTATACCGGGTTCCGTCTTCCCGAATATTAAGATGCTTCTCCGATCCTTTGGGTATTTCATCCTTTAAATTTCCCTCTTTTAAAACTCCTTATTGCGCCTCCTTTATTTGAGTAGTAAGGTTATTATGAATCATTATATTCATAGATTTTACTCGAATGGGTTCTCTGTCCTTCCTACTCAAGGCATCGGCTACCACATTTGCCTTCCCCGGGTGGTAACGAATCTCAAAGTCGTAATCATTCAACAATTCAATCCACCTACGCTGCCTCATATTCAGTTGTTTCTGATTAAATATGTGTTGAAGACTTTTGTGGTCGGTATATATAATACTTTTGACCCCATATAAGTAGTGCCTCCAAGTCTTTAATGCAAAAACAACCGTGCCTAATTCCAAATCATGCGTCGTATAATTTTGTTCGTGAATCTTCAATTGTCTAGACGCATAAGCAATCACCTTCGTTCGTTGCATTAAAACACAACCGAGACCTTGCTTTGATGCGTCACAATAAATCACAAAATCATCATTCCCTTCAGGCAATGACAATATAGGTGCCGTAGTTAGCTTTTTCTTCAATAACTGAAACGCTTTCTCTTGTTCATCATTCCATTCAAATTTCTTCCCTTTATGCGTTAATGCAGTCAAGGGTTTTGCTATTCTGGAAAAGTCTTGGATGAACCTTCTGTAGTAACCAGCTAGTCCTAAAAACTGGCGTATGTGTTTCGGAGTTTTTGGGGTTTCCCACTTTTCAACAGTTTCTATCTTTGCCGGATCCACCTTAATACCTTCTTTGTTCACTATATGACCGAGGAATTGAACTTCTTCCAACCAAAATGCACACTTTGAAAACTTAGCGTACAATTCTTCCTTCCTCAATACTTCTAACACTCTTCTCAAATGTTCACCGTGTTCTTGGTCATTCTTTGAGTAAATAAGTATGTCATCAATAAAAACAATGACAAACTTGTCAAGGTATGGTCCACACACTCGGTTCATAAGGTCCATGAACACAGCTGGTGCATTAGTTAAACCAAACGGCATGACCATAAACTCGTAATGATCGTAACGTGTTCTGAAAGCAGTCTTTGGAATATCATCTTCTTTCACCCGCATTTGATGATACCCGGAATGTAAGTCAATCTTTGAATAAACAGACGAGCCTTGAAGTTGATCAAATAAGTCATCAATTCTCGGTAGTGGGTAGCAGTTCTTGATGGTAAGTTGGTTCAACTCTCGGTAGTCGATACACAACCTGAATGTACCATCTTTCTTCTTGACAAACAAAACAGGAGCTCCCCACGGTGATGTGCTTGGTCGAATGAAAGCATGCTCTAAAAGTTCTTGTAATTGGCTTTGCAGTTCTTTCATCTAGCTGGGTGCGAGTCTGTAAGGAGCACGAGCTATTGGTGCAGCTCCTGGTACAAGATCTATTTGAAATTCAACGGATCGATGTGGGGGTAATCCCGGTAATTCTTTCGGAAATACATCGGGAAATTCTTTTGCAATGGGAACATCATTGATGCTCTTTTCTTCAGTTTGTACTTTATCGAAGTGTGCTAGAACAGCATAGCAACCTTTTCTTATTAGTTTTTGTGCCTTCAAATTACTAATAAGATGTAGCTTCGTGTTGCCCTTTTCTCCGTACACCATTAAGGGTTTTCCTTTTTCTCGCATAATGCGAATTGCATTTTTGTAACAAACGATCTCTGCTTTCACTTCTTTCAACCAGTCCATACCGATTATCACATCAAAACTCCCTAACTCTACGGGTATCAAATCAATCTTAAATGTTTCGCTAACCAGTTTAATTTCTCGATTCCGACATATATTATCTGCTGAAATTAATTTACCATTTGCTAATTCAAGTAAAAATTTACTATCCAAAGGCGTCAATGGACAACTTAATTTAGCACAAAAATCTCTACTCATATAGCTTCTATCCGCACCCGAATCAAATAAAACGTAAGAAGATTTATTGTCAATAAGAAACGTACCCGTAACAAGCTCCGGGTCTTCCTGTGCCTCTGCCGCATTAATATTGAAAACTCTTCCGCGGCCTTGTCCATTCGTGTTCTCCTGGTTCGGGCAATTTCTAATAATGTGGCCCGGTTTTCCACATTTATAACAAACTACATTGGCATAACTTGCTCCGACACTACTTGCTCCGCCATTACTCGTTCCGACACCATTTGTTCCTTTCCTTCTATTAACCCCTGGTCCGTAGACCTCACACTTCGCCGCGCTAAGACCATTTCTTTTACACTTGTTGCAAAATTTGGTGCAGAACCCCGAGTGATACTTTTCACACCTTTGGCATAGCTGCTTCTGATTGTTGTTGTTGTTGTTGCGGTTATTATTGTTGTTGGGATGATTGTTGTAGTTGCTGTTGTTGTTGTTGTTGTTATTGTTGGGCCGTTTGTTGTAGTTGCGATTGATGTTGCGATTGTTGGGATAATTGTTGCGATTATTGTTGTAATTGCTGTTGTTGTTGTATTGGTGATTCTTATCACCGTTTTCCTCCCACTTTCTTTTGACTTGCTTCACATTGGCCTCTTCAGCAGTCTGTTCTTTAATTCTTTCTTCAATCTGGTTCACTAGTTTGTGAGCCATTCTACATGCCTGTTGTATGGAGGCAGGCTCGTGTGAACTTATATCTTCTTGGATTCTTTCCGGTAATCCTTTCACAAACGCGTCTTTCGTACGTGGTAATATCAAATCCTTGGGTTCGTAACCCTCTAAGTTCTGTCTTGAGCTTATTGACCTCGGTTCTAGGATGGTACTTCTCGTTCATCAAGTGCTTGAATGCTGACCACGGTAGTGCGTACGCATCATCTTGTCCCACTTGCTCTAGATAGGTATTCCACCATGTTAACGCAGAACCTGTGAAGGTATGCGTAGCATACTTCACTTTGTCCTCTTCAGTGCACTTACTTATGGCAAACACCGATTCAACCTTCTCGGTCCACCGTTTCAATCCGATCGGTCCTTCAGTTCCATCAAATTCCAAAGGTTTGCAGGCAGTGAATTCTTTGTAGGTGCATCCTACACGATTTCCTGTACTGCTAGATCCAAGGTTATTGTTGGTATGTAGCGCAGCCTGTACTGCGGCTATGTTTGAAGCTAGAAAAGTACGGAATTCCTCTTCATTCATATTCACGGTGTGTCGAGTAGTCGGTGCCATTTCCTTCAAAATAGTCAAATGGAACAAGTTAATCATACAGAATATTAAGAGTAGTTAATAGTATTTCGTAGCATAATATGAACTCATTTATAAAAGCTTTTTCTTCATATTAGCGTTTTATAAGTTTAAATTCGGGTAGTACCTACCCGTTAAGTTCATACTTAGTAGCTAATATACAATTCAACTACTACAATTCTATATGAAAAACTGATTATAATAATATTTCGCGTTCAAACTTTTACACAATATTTTACAAACTTACAATACCGCTTATTTTACATATAGCATGAAATATAGCACACAATAAATTTGATACAAGATGGTTGTGAAGATAATTCTAGCTAGTACATAAGTCGTTCAGCAAAGGCAATAAAGACACGTAATTCATACGTCCAGAAACAAGTCATGCATTCTGGTTTTACTAGGATTACTTCCCATCCTTGGTCTTGTGGAAAATAACCGTTATGGCCATTGATAAGACAGCGTGTTGTAACGTCGTCAAAGGGACGAGGGTTACGTAATGTCCAACAGTCCCGTAACAATCTAAAAACCTCATTTCTTACCCCAATTACCGACTCTGTCACTTGTGGGAACGTTTTGTTTAATAGTTGTAGCCCGATGTTCTTGTTCTCACTTTGGTGAGAAGCGAACATTACTAATCCGTAAGCATAACATGCTTCTTTATGTTGCATGTTAGCCGCTTTTTCTAAATCACGAAGTCCAATATTCGGATATATTGAGTCAAAATAATTTCTTAACCCATTGCGTAAAATAGCATTTGGGTTCCCCGCAATATATGCGTCAAAGTAAACACATCGTAACTTATGGATTTCCCAATGTGATATCCCCCATCTTTCGAACGAAAGCCTTTTATAAACCAAGGCATTCTTGGAACGTTCTTCGAATGTCTTACAAACTGATCTCGCCTTAAATAGTTGTGCCGAAGAATTCTGACCGATTCTAGACAAGATTTCATCAATCATGTCTCCGGGTAGGTCTCTTAAAATATTGGGTTGTCTATCCATTTTGTGTTTTTATACTGTAAAATAGACAAGAGTTAGATTCATAAAAAAAATACTTATTAATACAAGCAATTTTTACATATATCATAAAGCATAAGCACACTATATTACATATATTACACCACAAAAATACAACTATCTTATTCCGACTCGCTTGTTTCTTCTTCTTCGGTTTTGGTTCGTTTTGCCAAGTTTCTAGGGATATATGATGTTCTCCTAATACGAGCCGTCGTTTTCCACATTGGTTTAGAAAAACCTGGTGGTTTAGAGGTTCCCGGGTCATTGTTACAACTTAAGGACTTCGGGGGTTGACGATACATATAAAGTTCATCGGGGTTGGAATTAGATTTCTCTATTTTTATGCCCTTTCCCTTATTATTTTCTTTTGCCTTTTTAAATTCAGTTGTGGTAATTTTTATAACATCATCGGAATTCTCGTCGGAATCCGATTCATCGGAGAATTGGTAATCCTCCCAATATTTTGCTTCCTTGGCGGAAACACCATTGACCATAATTAACCTTGGTCGGTTGGTTGAGGATTTTCTTTTACTTAACCGTTTTATTATTTCCCCCACCGGTTCTATTTCTTCATCCGGTTCCGATTCTTCTTCCGGTTCCGATTCTTCTTCCGGTTCCGACTCTTCTTCCGGTTCCTCTTCGGGAACTTGTGAATCAGTCCACGAATCATTCCAATTTACATTTGACTCTTCAATATTATTAGGTGAGTCAATGGGACTTGTTCTAGAGGTAGACATCTATCACATAATATCAAACGCGTTAAGAGATTAATATATCAAATAATATTCACATGTTAAAAATATATAGTTTCCAACAAAATTTGTTAAGCAATCATTTTTCAAGTAAACACGGTCGAAGTCCAGACTCACTAATGCATCCTAACAAACTCGATAAGACACACTAATGCAAAATTCTGGTTCTCTAAGACCAACGCTCTGATACCAACTGAAATGTCCCGTTCTTATTGATTAAAAACGTTCCATATTAATTGATTTCGTTGCGAGGTTTTGACCTCTATATGAGACGTTTTTCAAAGACTGCATTCATTTTAAAACAAACCATAACCTTTATTTCATCAATAAAGGTTTAAAAAGCTTTACGTAGATTATCAAATAATGATAATCTAAAATATCCTGTTTACACATGACCATTACATAATGGTTTATAATACAAATATGTTACAACAAAATAAATTTCTTGAATGCAGTTTTTACATAATATCATACAAGCATGGACTCCAAATCTCGTCCTTATTTAAGTATACGACAGCGGAAGCTCTTAATAATCACCTGAGAATAAACATGCTTAAAACATCAACAAAAATGTTGGTGAGTTATAGGTTTAACCTATATATATCAAATCATAATAATAGACCACAAGATTTCATATTTCAATACACATCCCATACATAGAGATAAAAATCATTCATATGGTGAACACCTGGTAACCGACATTAACAAGATGCATATATAAGAATATCCCCATCATTCCGGGACACCCTTCGGATATGATATAAATTTCGAAGTACTAAAGCATCCGGTACTTTGGATGGGGTTTGTTAGGCCCAATAGATCTATCTTTAGGATTCACGTCAATTAGGGTGTCTGTTCCCTAATTCTTAGATTACCAAACTTAATAAAAAGGGGCATATTCGATTTCGATAATTCAACCATAGAATATAGTTTCACGTACTTTTGTCTATTTTGTAAATCATTCATAAAACCTGCATGTATTCTCATCCCAAAAATATTAGATTTTAAAAGTGGGACTATAACTCATTTCACAGATTTTTACATCGTTGGGAAGTAAGACTTGGCCACTGGTTGATTCACGAACCTATAACAATATATACATATATATCAAAGTATGTTCAAAATATATTTACAACACTTTTAATATATTTTGATGTTTTAAGTTTATTAAGTCAGCTGTCCTCGTTAGTAACCTACAACTAGTTGTCCACAGTTAGATGTACAGAAATAAATCGATAAATATTATCTTGAATCAATCCACGACCCAGTGTATACGTATCTCAGTATTGATCACAACTCAAACTATATATATTTTAGAAGCAACCTCAACCCTGTATAGCTAACTCCAACATTCACATATAGAGTGTCTATGGTTGTTCCGAAATATATATAGATGTGTCGACATGATAGGTCGAAACATTGTATACGTGCCTATGGTATCTCAAGATTACATAATATACAATACAAGTTGATTAAGTTATGGTTGGAATAGATTTGTTACCAATTTTCACGTAGCTAAAATGAGAAAAATTATCCAATCTTGTTTTACCCATAACTTCTTCATTTTAAATCCGTTTTGAGTGAATCAAATTGCTATGGTTTCATATTGAACTCTATTTTATGAATCTAAACAGAAAACGTATAGGTTTATAGTCGAAAAAATAAGTTACAAGTCGTTTTTGTAAAGGTAGTCATTTCAGTCGAAAGAACGACGTCTAGATGACCATTTTAGAAAACATACTTCCACTTTGAGTTTAACCATAATTTTTGGATATAGTTTCATGTTCATAATAAAAATCATTTTCTCAGAATAACAATTTTTAAATCAAAGTTTATCATAGTTTTTAATTAACTAACCCAAAACAGCCCGCGGTGTTATTACGACGGCGTAAATCCGGTTTTACGGTGTTTTTCGTGTTTCCAGGTTTTAAATCATTAAGTTAGCATATCATATAGATATAGAACATGTGTTTAGTTGATTTTAAAATGTGTTTAGTTGATTTTAAAAGTCAAGTTAGAAGGATTAACTTTTGTTTGCGAACAAGTTTAGAATTAACTAAACTATGTTCTAGTGATTACAAGTTTAAACCTTCGAATAAGATAGCTTTATATGTATGAATCGAATGATGTTATGAACATCATTACTACCTTAAGTTCCTTGGATAAACCTACTGGAAAAGAGAAAAATGGATCTAGCTTCAACGGATCCTTGGATGGCTCGAAGTTCTTGAAGCAGAATCATGACACGAAAACAAGTTCAAGTAAGATCATCACTTGAAATAAGATTGTTATAGTTATAGAAATTGAACTAAAGTTTGAATATGATTATTACCTTGTATTATAATGATAACCTACTGTAAGAAACAAAGATTTCTTGAGGTTGGATGATCACCTTACAAGATTGGAAGTGAGCTAGTAAACTTGAAAGTATTCTTGATTTTATGTAACTAGAACTTGTAGAATATATGACGAACACTTAGAACTTGAAGATAGAACTTGAGAGAGATCAATTAGATGAATAAAATTGAAGAATGAAAATGTTTGTAGGTGTTTTTGGTCGTTGGTGTATGGATTAGATATAAAGGATATGTAATTTTGTTTTCATGTAAATAAGTCATGAATGATTACTCATATTTTTGTAATTTTATGAGATATTTCATGCTAGTTGCCAAATGATGGTGCCCACATGTGTTAGGTGACTCACATGGGCTGCTAAGAGCTGATCATTGGAGTGTATATACCAATAGTACATACATCTAAAAGCTGTATATTGTACGAGTACGAATACGGGTGCATACGAGTAGAATTGTTGATGAAACTGAACGAGGATGTAATTGTAAGCATTTTTGTTAAATAGAAGTATTTTGATAAGTTTATTGAAGTCTTTAAAAAATGTATAAATACATATTAAAACACTACATGTATATACATTTTAACTGAGTCGTTAAGTCATCGTTAGTCGTTACATGTAAGTGTTGTTTTGAAACCTTTAGGTTAACGATCTTGTCAAATGTTGTTAACCCAATGTTTATAATATCAAATGAGATTTTAAATTATTATATTATCATGATATTATCATGTATGAATATCTCTTAATATGATATATATACATTAAATGTCTTTACAACGATAATCGTTACATATATGTCTCGTTTAAAAATCATTAAGTTAGTAGTCTTGTTTTTACATATGTAGTTCATTGTTAATATACTTAATGATATGTTACTTATCATAGTATCATGTTAACTATATATATATCCATATATATGTCATCATATAGTTTTTACAAGTTTTAACGTTCGTGAATCACCGGTCAACTTGGGTGGTCAATTGTCTATATGAAACATATTTCAATTAATCAAGTCTTAATAAGTTTGATTGCTTAATATGTTGGAAACATTTAATCATGTAAATATCAATCTCAATTAATATATATAAACATGGAAAAGTTCGGGTCACTACAACATTTGACAAAAGATTGTCTCAGTATTTAATAAACAATGGAACAAAGAGAGAATGTTTCATACATGAACCAAAGGCCTGGAAATAATTATCAAAATAATTATCAACCGCCAAGACCAATCTATAATCAAAACCAGAATTATAACCGAAATGTTCCATACAACAACCAACAAGGTCCTAACAATCAACAAGTATCCAATAATACTTACAATCAGCAAAGACCTATTTTTCAAAACAAACCACCACAAACCGATGATAAAAAGCCAAATTTAGAAAATATGATGTCAAAGCTAGTTGAATCTCAAACGCAGTTTTTCACATCTCAGAAACAAACCAATGAACAAAATGCTCAAGCATTTAGAAATCAACAAGCTTCTATTCAAAATCTGGAACAAGAAGTAAGTAACCTAGCAAGGTTAATAGGTGAAAGAAAACCGGAAAGTCTACCTAGCGATACAAATGCTAACCCCCAGAATGAAACAGCTAAAGCCATTACCATAAGAAGTGGTATTACACTTAAACCACCTGAAATGCATGTAATTTCCGATGACTCTATTCCTACACCACAAGAACCACAGCCTGATCAAGATAAGGAAACAGAACCGGTAGTTGAAAAGGTTAATGAAGATAACACAGTTAAGGCCAAACCTTATGTTAAACCATACCAACCACCACTTCCTTACCCGAGTAAAATGAGAAAAGAGAGAGTTGAAGCCGAGCAATCCAAATTCTTGGATATGTTTAAACAAATAAATTTCAATCTTCCTTTCATTGATGTAATTTCAGGAATGCCTAGATATGCCAAATTCTTGAAAGATCTAATCACAAATAGAAAGAAAATGGAAGAACTCTCGGTTGTTACTATGAATGCTAATTGCTCTGCAGTACTGTTGAATAAGATACCAGAAAAATTATCAGATCCAGGAAGTTTCACAATTCCATGTTTTCTGGGCAGTCTTAGTTCAATAGAAGCATTGGCAGACTTAGGTACTAGTATAAATTTAATGCCATATTCACTATACGCTAAACTACACCTTGGAGAATTGAAACCAACACGAATGAGCATACAACTAGCCGATCGATTAGTAAAATATCCTAGAGGGATAATGGAGAACATGCTAGTTAAAGTTGGTACTTTAGTATTTCCAGTAGATTTTGTTATTCTGGACATGGAAGAAGATTCTCGAGTTCCTCTCATATTAGGAAGACCATTCTTAAACACGGCTAAAGCAATAATAGACGTGTTCGGTAAGAAACTGACCCTAAGTATAGAGGACGAGAGTGTTACCTTTTCAGTTGATAGAGCCATGCAACAACCGCAATCTGCAGATGATACATGTTATTATATTCAAACTATAGATTCACATGCAGAATTGTTAGAAGAATTTCCAGAATTACAAGGAACAGGAGAATGTTCTTTAGGAGAAGGAACTGAACCAATTGATGAAGCTGAAATGTTAGCTACACTTATGGCTAATGGATATGAACCAACAACAGAAGAAATTCAAATGCTAAAAGAAGAAGCCAGATATCGATACAAATTATCGATAGAAGAACCACAAACATTAGAGTTAAAGCCACTTCCAAACCATTTGAAATATGCTTATTTACATGGTGAATCTGAATTACCTGTAATAATATCGTCTTCTCTTACGAAAAATGAAAAATCTCAACTCATTTCTATGCTAAAAGCTTATAAACCAGCTATTGCATGGAAAATTCATGACATTAAAGGCATAAGTCCTTCGTACACATAAAATCCTTATGGAAGAAGGTCATAAAATGTATGTGCAACGCCAACGAAGACTAAATCCTAATATGCAAGATGTTGTTAAGAAAGAAATTATTAAACTGCTAGATGCAGGTTTAATTTATCCAATCTCTGATAGTCTATGAGTAAGCTCAGTTCAATGCGTACCTAAGAAGGGTGGCATGACTGTCATCACAAATGAGAAAAATGAGCTTATTCCTACTAGGACTGTAACAGGATGGCGTGTTTGTATTTGTAACATCCCTCCTTTTTCCGTTTACTTTTCCGTTTAACTATTATAAATTTCCGTTATATGTTTATAACATCTCCCGTTGATACGCGTTTTAAAAATATCTCGTTTAGGTAATTCACGCACCCGCAACCGAACTCGAGGGACTAGTTTTGCCAAAGTGCCAAAGAGGTGACTAGCATTTGACTAGTCAACCCCACCCCCCTTTCTTTTCCATTTCATTTTCCTTTTCTTTCAATACTTTCACATTTTCTCTCATTTCTCCATTACAAGATTCATCATCCAAATCACACCTTGCAAGCTTCAATCAAAACAAATTACATATTTGGAATCCTTGCAACTTCCTCTTCGATTTCATACCGATTTCATCAATTTTGGGTAACTTTCTAAAATCACTAGATTTTGTGTTCTTGATGTTTTTAACTTATAAAGTTGTTAACTAGTGTCTATGGCTCAAGTCTAACATGAATATATGATTTATATGTTCGATCTTGTTATTTTGGTGACTAGCATGAACTTGAAACTTTGGTGTGTTTGATTTGGTGATTTGGTTGTTTGAATGATGTTAAATGTTATAAATGCATGTATTAAATGTGTTTCTAACATCACTAGCTTCAATTTGATGTGTAGGTTGTTTTAGAAAACTTCATAAACATGATTAGTGATTTTGATGTTGTTGGTTAGGGTTTGATAGAATTGAATGTGAACATTTAATATATTGAATGCCATGAATTGTGGTTGGTAAATAGTTAGTTAGATCGTATGCTTGATTATCTACAAAACGGCATATTATATGCATGCATTAAGTTCCCGAATCCTATTTTGTGCATTTATGAACTTGAGCATTTATGATGAACATTAAGTGATCATTTATTTTGGAAAGTCGATTGTTACAAATGATGTTTTTGGTTGTTGAAATGTGCTTAGTTGTTTTCCTTGTCAAAAGAGCTTTCCAACGATATAAGATGCGAGTTCTAAGTGTTTGCGGTTTGTGTTTTATGCATAAAAAGGTTTTGGTTTGAGACTTAGAAAACTGAAACTGGCCAGGTACCAGCTCGCGTGTATTGTCGCGGGGTGGCCAGCCTATGTCGCGGCGCGACATTAGGCGTGTCCAGGTTCTGACCTCCTTATCCAATATACGAAAAATGTGTGGCATGCTATGGACCTTCGATTCACATGTAACTTGTTCTAACATGCTTATATATGAATAAAAACCTCATAAAAATAGTTCGGGACCCGACCCGAACGTGTTGAGTTTTTCGTTGACTTTGACCGACCAAAGTTGACTTTTAATCAAACTTAACCAAATGTTCGTGCAATCATTCTAACATGCTTTTATACTTGTATCTTGCATGAAACGTGACAATTTAACTCACATGCTTTAGTAATCGAGTCGTAACGAGCCATAGGACTAATTGAACACTTTGACCGACCGTGTTTACCGATATTGATACAACCTATTTGTTTAGGTCAAGACTAGCATTCGTTCTTGCACACGTTTATTTGTTGAAGTATCTTTACATACGTGCACTCAAGGTGAGATCATAGTCCCACTTTTACTCTTTTGAACTTACATTTGGGATGGGAAAACTTAAACGTTTCTTTTTACTAAGTGAACACAACTACAGGAAAACAAACATTCTACATACAAGTTTGAACAAAAATCCTCAATTCGATTATCATTAGTTACACTTGCCGGGTATAAGCGAGAACTTATGTTATATGGCCATATGGGTTTGACAAACCCTCATTCAAATGGTTCGCTACCGTTTACGAATGGAATATATTTTCGAGAAACAGTGTATGTTCTAACACTATTGTGATGGGGTTCTATGGAAGGAATGTTAAGCATTGATAATTGGGTGCTCGTGAATATTAACTTTTGGAATGTATTACTATTATATCAATGTTACAAATCTTGTGGTTCACTTGTACTTACTTACTTAAACCTATGATTTCACCAACGTTTTCGTTGACAGATTTCTATGTTTTTCTCAAGTCCTTGAACATTTTGTGATACATGCTTCTGCTCATTTCTTTTGATACTTGCTTGGATGTCGAGTATACATGCATACGTGGAGCGTCTTTTGGCTACTTTCAAATTGTGTCGCATATGTTTCATTTGCACTTTAAACTTTGTAACGTAACTAGTTGTATGAACTACTTTGTAAACCTTGAAACATCTATACTTTTGAAATGAATGCGACATACTTTTGGTCAAACGTTGTTTTAAAGACTTATGACCACGTAACGGGACCTAAGTAGACGGTGCCGTCAAATGACGATTTTGTCGGGTCGCTACAGATGGTATCGGAGCGTTGGTTGTAGGGATTTAGAGTTCATTGGTGTCAACCCCGAGTCATAGGGTGCATTAGTGAGTCTAGACTACAACCGGCATATAGACTTGAAGTAGGAATTACTTGACTACTTGTGCATTTATACTCGAACATTTCTACTCATATCTACTCTAATTTCATCTTAATATCACGTTGTTTAATTTGATTGACACGCCACCTTGACTATATGAAATGATGTCGAATGCACATATGAATCAGGGTATTATAATTTCCGGGATTATATTACGGTGACTCATATGAACGTTCCGACATTATGGCATAGAGAATTTAAGGCGAGTCAAGATTTTTTTTTTCTCTCTATCCTTATTCCATATCATGATTAGTATTATTAAAAATACTAATCAACGGTATTCTTGTGTTTTGAAGGAACAATGCCTCCTCGTCGCGTGCCACGCCATGAGACTCCCGAACAAGCCCTTCAACGGATGATAGCCACCGCTGTGGATGCGGCCATGGCCGGTCACTCCTCCAACAACAACAATAACAACAACCACAACAACAACAATCAAGGAGCCGGTAACTCAAGCGAGGGATGCTTGATGTTAAAGCTAAGGGGTATAAAATACTATTAAATTTTACTAGGAAAAACTATAAATACGATACAATTTTACACAAGATATTTATTTATTTATAGAATGGATATACTTAAACCTTGCTACAACACTTATAGGCAGTGTACCTAATCGTACAGTAGTGTAGTTTTTAGTAAGTCCGGTTCGTTCCACATGGAATCTTTTAAACAAAGCTTAACGCTATATTAGTTTTAATTTATAAAAATACAAATATATATAAGTAATATTATTATTATAAAAAGGGGGTTTTTACCGTTTAATGACCGGTTTGTCGATTTTAAAAAAACTTTAGTCGCAGTTAAAACCTAATGTAAAATAATAAAAATAAATATAACTTAATTTAAAGCGTAAAGTAAATAACGATAAGGAAATTGCGATAAATAAAAGTGCGATAAAATAAAATTGCGATAATTAAAAAGTACGATAATTAAAAGTGCAATTAAATACAATGACAATAAATAAAAGTGCGATAATTAGAAGTGCAATTAAATGTAAAATAAAGGAAATTAAATATGAAATAAAGGAATTATGCTTATTTAAACTTCCGTAATCATGATGTTTGACGTGTTGATTTTAGTTTTATGCCCATGGGTTAATTATCCTTTGTCTTGGATTATTCAATATGTCCGTCTGGTTTTTGTCCATAACAGTCCATCAGTCATAAATATAAAGTGCGAGTATCCTCGTCAAATTATCCTTATACCCGAAGTCAAATATTCCAACTAATTGGGGACTTAAACTGTAACAAGGTTTTATTACTTTGTTTAATAATTACACCAGGATATCGACTGCGTGTAACCCAAGGTTTTAATACTTTGTTATCAATTATGCCAAGTGTCCTTGTACATAATTTTACCCCTGTTTTAATAATTCCATAGACTATTAATCCATTTCCGTATCCGGTTAAATGAACGATTATTCGTACATATAAATACCCCGCCCATCGTGTCCGATTTGAGTGTATATGGTTATTTATAGGGACGTCCAATTGTAAATCTTTATATTAAAATTAACAAACTATCATTTAGTTAAACAAATATAAAGCCCATTAATAGCCCATAGTCTAATTTCCACAAGTGTCGTTCTTTTATCCAAACCCCAATTATGGTACAAAATCCAATTACCCAATTTTAATATTTTTAGCCCAACATCATGATTACTTCGTTTTAAATAAGCATAATAATAACTTAGCTATGAGACATTAATGTAAAGAGGTTGAACATAACTTACAATGATTAAAAATAGCGTAGCGTTACACGGACAGAATTTCGACTTACACCCTTACAACATTCGCTAACATACCCTTATTATTAGGATTTAAAATTAAAATTAAAATTAAAATTAAAATATATATATATATACGTTTACATATAGATAGAGAGATTGATGGATTGATATTGATGAACCAAACACTCATTTTTATAGGGCATGTGGGCTGGAAAAGGTGCTCATGTGATCGCATGAGCTTTGCCCTTCAGGCTCATGCGATCGCATGACCAGCTGGGGAGGCTCAAAAGTCTTTAAAAACGTGGGCTGCTTATTTATTTATTATATAATATAATATATATAATTAAATTTAATTATATATATATTATATTATATTCTTGTACTCTGTTGATTTGTAATTTTTAGTCCGTTGCGTCGAGCGTTGAGAGTTAACTCTGGTCCCGGTTCCGGATTTTCGAACGTCCTTGCGTATAATTTAATATCTTGTACTTTGCGTTTTGAATCTTGTACTCTTATAATTTTGAGACGTTTCTTATCAATAATTGGAACCTCTTTGATTGTACTTTGTACTTTTGAGCTTTTTGGTCGTTTGCGTCTTCAATTCGTCGAATCTGTCTTTTGTCTTCACCTTTTATTATTTAAACGAATATCACTTGTAAATAGGACAACTGCAACTAAAAGCTTGTCTTTCTTGAGGAATAATGCTATGAAATATATGTTCGTTTTTAGCATTATCAAATATTCCCACACTTGAGTGTTGCTTGTCCTCAAGCAATATAGTCTTGAAATACTAGAATCACTTCTTTATTCTTCACACTTTGTACATCAGTGATTTTTTTACGGCGGTATAAACAATGATAGTAACGGTGTGGTTTACAGTCCCACATGACTATAAAAATTTAGATCCTTTAAGGAAATTGGATCTTTATGAAAACATTTGATCTTTTTGAAAATTCAATCTAGTTTTTACTCTAGATAAGTTTTCCGGAATAACCCTTCACCGGTGTTTGCAAAATATTTTTGTGGGTTTGGTGAGTTTCAGATTTGAAAATTTTAGCTCAAAACTTGTGGTTTTGTGTCACCCACTTGCTAACCTTGCATTGGGAAAGCAACACATCCAGTATACTTGCTCCGTATATTACCTTTCAATAAACTACCGTCCAGTTGTAAAGAAAAGCGTTGAACAAGCAACTGTTAAGGCAATGTCCCCTGACATGCTTTTAATTATGGTCTATAACGTGTCGGACGCAATTACTATCCTTTGTAGGAGTAATAGTAAAGCTCACCCTTATAATTTTCTGGTCTGGCACAAGGTCCTGTCTTTGACCATGCTATGCAACCACTGTTCTTACGGTTGACACCCGATTTGGTTCAGGTGACCTAATGAATTCCAGGTGAATTTCTAGGATTTTACGTTCAATGGTAATGAACGCATTGAAAATAGGTTTTCAGAAAACAAATCGGTTTGTAATTTTGATCAAAATATTTTCTCGTTCAAGCTCGAGTTTAGATGTCATTGAATTCCATGAGTTTGTAATTCTCAATCTTTAAGGTCAATCTCAAGGATTGAGTAATATCAGGCTTAAAAGCTGATTTTTAATCTTTAAGGAGATTATCCTTTCTGGGGATCTGATTCATTAGTCTTATCAAGCTAATTTGCACGACGTCCTCCCCATTTTACAAGACAGATCCTCTCATGGTTAGGATAAGTCTGACCACTTGGCGACCCTGTTTGATGCTGAGGTCCGTGGATTTCCTGCTGATTTTAGTGATGACTTTTCTAGATTTTTCGCCAACCTACAGCTGGTCTGAACGACAACTTCATGACCTAAATCAAGAAGCGCGTTTCTTTTTTGGAAGACTTTACTTCCTTTTAATGATGAAATTGATTCATCGTGTAGATCCATCTTTCTTACAGTAAATCGGGTAAAACTGTTTAGTTTTGTCCAAAGCAAAAGTATCTTTAATTATTTGTTACAGAAATATATGAGATATGTTTAAAATAACTTGGTAATTTTCCCACACTTGGCTTTTATTTTCCTTTTTATTGTCCTCTATTCCATTTTAAATGAATTCTAACATTTTGGTTTGTTTCTCAATTTATGTCCTTTCCGAGGTAACAATAATTTCGGTGTTAACACCTAGTTTTATCGTTCATAAATATGTATAAACATGATTTTGAGTTCATTTAATTGAAAATTTTGAAAATTTTTACTAGAATTGGGTAGTCAGTATATAAGACTATGGCTGTTCTTTATTATCAGAGAGCACCAGATTCTAATACAACTACTGCGTTACTAGTATTTTTAAAGGTAACCAAGTGTATAAAGTAAAAATTTTAAAATTCCGAAAGAATTTAACCCCTTCCCACACTTAAGATCTTGCAATGCCCTCATTTGCAAGAAATCAGTAACAATTTAAATTATTGAGGGTGATTAGCGCAGAAAAATGATTAAATTTTACTAAAGTTTCCAAACATATTGGCATTTGTTTGCTGAATGATAAATGGTGCATATCATTTGTTCATTCCGTCTTGTTGTTACATCACATTTATTTTTCATCTTGTCGTCAAAATTAGTTGCTTTTGCTGAACTTAATGCCAGTCTTTGAAAATGCGTTGTTTTACCCTGTTTTGTACAATCAACAATATACATACATACAAATATAAACATGCATGGCAATTTGAAATGGGACTTAATATCCCACTTTCAAATCCTAAATGTGAAATATTAGTACACAATAATAATAAAAATGATAAAAATTACACAAATATATCCAATAACATAAGTTTAAACATGAAAAAGTAAAAAGATAAAAACATAAAAATCATAAAAATAACCAAATGGAACCAAATCAGTCTGGATAGGGGTTCCAGTTCATCTCGTCAGGTGGGTTCCATTGTTGGTTATAGGTGTCCTGATAGGCTTGGTTATAGTCATACCGGTTAAAGGGTGGTCAGATCTCGGGGCTGTGTGGCGGAAAATAAGCAGGTCGAGTAGGTACATAGTTATTTGGTACCTGATATGATAGCTGGCTCATGATTTGGTGTTGATGAACTAACCAGCTATCGTGTTGGCGTCTCCTATAATCCTCGTATACTCGCTCGGAGTTCCACTGCTCGTACATACTATGTCTGGCCGCGCTCGTCATTGATTCCTCATCTATACGAATGTGCACGTCAAGAATAGCATCTCGAATGACATCCCTGATGTCTTCTGCTTCCTCCATTTCTTTGTCTGAACCCCTTTCTACCTGTGGATGATTACCTTCATAGGGAAGTACCTGGTTACGTCTACTTTTCAATACCTTAGCACCTACATAAACCCGCAATCCTATGGTCTCATCCTGTTCTCTACAAAGCTGTAATGGACCCCCTCGGTTCCTATCAACACCTAAATACTCTCCAATGAGAGTAACAAAAATACCTCCTCCTATTATACTCCCTTCCTGCATTCCTTCGACCATTTTTGATAAATAAAAACCAACACAGTAAGGGATATTAACAAAGCTTCTCGGATCCCGAATACACTTTAGGTAGAATAAATCATGTAAGGTCAGTTTCTCCTTATTGTGACCTCTTTGTGTAATCGAGTTAGCCAAAAATCTATGAATCACACGAAGCTCGGCTTTGTTAATATGTAAGTAGGAGTGTTTCCCTCCTAGTGTAAAAACATTATAGTTTGACATACGCCTCCAAACGGCGTCAGCGTCAAAGTTCCTATGTACCCTTTCACCCCGATAAATCAAACTCATACAATCGGGTAGTAGCAATTCACTAGGAGTGTAAATCTGTAATGCCCTGGCCATGTCCATCATGGACATCCTGTACATCCTACTACCAAGGATAAATCTAAGAAAACTTCTATCATCTAACCTATCTACATCTACATTTAAAGCTATAGTATTCATCAAATCAACACACCATTCCTTATATACAGGTCTGCGAATGGTGAAAAGACGTATCCAATCTGTAAAAGAAGAACTGCCATACCTTTGTACCAAATGCTGTCTAACACGGTCAGCTAGATGGACCGTTTCCAAAGGATTCCAAATCAATTACCCTTGGCACCTCTACCTCTTTTGTTACTAATTTGAACTTATTACTTTGATATGATGGGTAATCTCTCCATCGTCTATTGAATCTCAGATTAGAATGCAAAGTGTGCTCAGGAATTGTTGGGAATTCTACTGGCGGCCTCATCGGGAATACTATGAATTCATTAACAAACTGTACCGGATCATAATAGGGTACGTGCTGTTCAGGCTGATGTTGTGGTTCCTGTTGTGGTTGTTGTTCAGGTTCATATTGCATTTCTGGTTCTGGTTCTGGAGCTGGAGCAGGCTGTCTAGATGATGATGCTCCTGAACCTCCAGTATCGGCTTTCTGCAAAACACATTAAACACAAAATTTGTGCATCCAAATATGCATTAATGTTAGCAAAATAACAACTTAAAACAATCACAATAACATGTTAAATCAAAATTAAACTTATACACATTTTCACAATTTTTCACAATTCTACACTTTTCCAAATAAGCACATATGAAAATGTAGACAAAGTTCATAAGCATTTAACTCAAATAACATGTCAAAATAGTCATTACTAATAATTAAACAAGTCTCAATTGGCAATTATATCAAATTAATCAAGTTCATGAATTTTGGACTAAAAAGTCCACTTTAATCTCCAAAAATCATGTTTAGGATCAATGTTTGGATCATTTAACTACCTAAACATGTTACATTACTCAATTTAGCAATAATTCATGACAAAAATCGGCCATAACCTGTTTATATCAAAAAGCCCCAAATTGCTCAAGAACACAAAACCTAGATTTCTAAAATTTTTGAAGTTTTTGGCTTCAAATCATGTTAAATAGCATCAATCTAGGTTATACATGTATAAAATACTAACAATTTAACACTAATTACACTAGAAATTAACAAAATTGCATTAGGTAAAATATTGGTAATTATCACAAAAACTAGCAAATTTATGAGTTTAGGGGTGTAATTTTTACCTTTTTGCTGAAGAATGAGAATCTAGGCTTGATTAGAGCGAAAAATTTGATGAATTATGAAATGTCCCATTCTTATTGATTAAAAACGTTCCATATTAATTGATTTCGTTGCGAGGTTTTGACCTCTATATGAGACGTTTTTCAAAGACTGCATTCATTTTTAAAACAAACCATAACCTATATTTTATCAATAAAGGTTTAAAAAGCTTTACGTAGATTATCAAATAATGATAATCTAAAATATCCTGTTTACACACGACCATTACATAATGGTTTACAATACAAATATGTTACAACAAAATAAGTTTCTTGAATGCAGTGTTTACACAATATCATACAAGCATGGACTCCAAATCTCGTCCTTATTTCAGTATGCGACAGCGGAAGCTCTTAATAATCACCTGAGAATAAACATGCTTAAAACGTCAACAAAAATGTTGGTGAGTTATAGGTTTAACCTATATATATCAAATCATAATAATAGACCACAAGATTTCATATTTCAATACACATCCCATACATAGAGATAAAAATCATTCATATGGTGAACACCTGGTAACCGACATTAACAAGATGCATATATAAGAATATCCCCATCATTCCGGGACACCCTTCGGATATGATATAAATTTCGAAGTACTAAAGCATCCGGTACTTTGGATGGGGTTTGTTAGGCCCAATAGATCTATCTTTAGGATTCGCGTCAATTAGGGTGTCTGTTCCCTAATTCTTAGATTACCAGACTTAATAAAAAGGGGCATATTCGATTTCGATAATTCAACCATAGAATGTAGTTTCACGTACTTGTGTCTATTTTGTAAATCATTTATAAAACCTGCATTTTATCTCATCCCAAAAATATTAGATTTTAAAAGTGGGACTATAACTCACTTTCACAGATTTTTACTTCGTCGAGAAGTAAGACTTGGCCACTAGTTGATTCATGAACCTATAACAATATATACATATATATCAAAGTATGTTCAAAATATATTTACAACACTTTTAATATATTTTGATGTTTTAAGTTATTAAGTCAGCTGTCCTCGTTAATAACCTACAACTAGTTGTCCACAGTTAGATGTACAGAAATAAATCGATAAATATTATCTTGAATCAATCCACGACCCAGTGTATACGTATCTCAGTATTGATCACAACTCAAACTATATATATTTTGGAATCAACCTCAACCCTGTATAGCTAACTCCAACATTCACATATAGAGTGTCTATGGTTGTTCCGAAATATATATAGATGTGTCGACATGTGTAACACCGGCCATTTTTTTTTTAAATACACAGCGGAAGACTTTATTAACAAACACAATATAAGTCACGTCATTACGTTTAAGTTTACACAACGGTGTTACGTTATCACAAAACATTATTTATACAAAAGTCCACATCAGAGTTGGGTTGTCAAACATGTCATCTGCAATAGCACCCTTCCCGACTGGCAGTACCTAAACCTGCAAGGGGAGAATATGTGGGGGATTAGCGCACCGCTAAGTGAATGGAATCTATCTAACAGATATAGCTTAAGTCACACACAAGCTATATACTAACAACAACATATGCTAACTATCAACTAGCATACAATAAGATAATACGAGGATCGGCGGCTTGTACGAGCACACGACTCCTAGCTGATCGGACTTGAGTCTACCGATAGTACCTGCTACTCAATTCACAGTATAGTTATCCAGATGCAGGGGATGCATCATTCACACTATACTCTACAATCAGTAGCCTATGGACCCAACCTCCCCTAGGCACGGTTGACCTCATACGGACTCTAACCTCTCCTTGGCACGGTTTTGAGTCCCCAGTCTCCCTAGGCCCGACTGGTGTCATTCACACAGTGTACACATACAACATCAGGCATACTATATCCTTTTAACATGGCAATTTCTACACTATGCATGGTAAAAGAGTCAACCACAGTAGCATGATATGCTACTTAAACTCTATCCGGAGATAGACCCACTCACCAATTACCAGCAACTGCTCAGTTATTATTTCTGTGCTTCCTCCTTGTCCTTATAACCTGAGAACAACACAAACAAAGTTAATATACATATCCAATAAATAATATAATCATTTCATATGATTAACTAGGTCATAACACCATATATTCATAATTTTATGAGTCTACATTATGACTCCATTCAATAATGGCATACAGGTGCGTGCAAAACACGACATACACACTAAAACTCCTTTTTCGACCTAAAAACAATTTGATCTAGTTTCTTAAAAGTTAATCATTGAAAAGTACTCTTCAATACGATTCCAACGATATTTGATTCATCAAAAACGGAGTTACGGTTTGAAAGTTACGCCCGTTTCAATTTCATAAAAGGTACTGTAGCAAATAGCGATTTCCGAACACTGTAGCACTCGGTACTGTAGCAACACGGGTACTGTATCAACTCAGGAACTGTAGCAAATAGTGGTACTGTAGCAATACCGCACACTGTAGCAAATAGTGACACTGTAGCAAATAGTGATACTGTAGCAGTTCGGGTACTGCAGCAAAATACTGTAGCAAACACTGTAGCAACTGGTTCGAACACTTACGCTGATTTCGAACATTTTTCGCCCAAAACTCGATTTTTGAGTGTTTTTGATCCGTTTTTAAGCACATGGAAGCTACTAAACATATATACAACCTATTTCTAACATCAATTAAACATAACAAACACCAAAAATGAAGATTCAAGCTTAAAATCACACTTTTATTCAAGAACACAAAAACTCAATTAATCAAGAATCAAAGCAAGGATTCAAGTAAACAAACCTGATTAGATGATCACAAGGATACAAGAAATTAGTCACTTAAGCTACTTGATCCAATTTCTTACTTGGATTTGATTAGAGTTTTGAGAGTGAAAGAGTTTAGGTACGTTCTAGTTTTGGGAAATTAGGTGAAATGGATGGAAACATCCAGATATTACACTCTTATGTGTTAAAAAATAATACCTCATCACACACTGGTATTTACCAGTTATCTAAAATCTTTCGCACAAGATTAGGTAGCCCAAACGAGGTCCAAATTAAATAAACAAACCTGTTCTGGGACTGATGCGGTAGCGGGGTGTATATAATACTATTAAATTTTACAACGAAACACTATTAAATACGATACAATTTTACACAAGATATTTATTTATTTATAGAATGGATATACTTAAACCTTGCTACAACACTTATAGGCAGTGTACCTAATCGTACAGTAGTGTAGTTTTTAGTAAGTTCGGTTCGTTCCACAGGGAATCTTTTTTAAACAAAGCTCAACGCTATATTAGTTTACTTTTATAAAAATACAAATATATATATAAGTAATATTATTATTATAAAGGGGGGTTTTTACCGTTTAATGACCGGTTTGTCGATTTTAAAACTTTAGTCGCAGTTAAAACCAAATGTAAAATATTAAAAATAAATACAAGACTTAAATTAAAGCATGAAGTAAATAACGATAAATAAAAATGCGATAATTAGAAGTGCAATTAAATATAAAATAAAGGAAATTAAATATGAAATAAAAGAATTATGCTTATTTAAACTTCCGTAATCATGATGTTTGACGTGTTGATTTTAGTTTTATGCCCATGGGTTAATTGTCCTTTGTCCTGGATTATTTAATATGTCCGTCTGGTTTTTGTCCATAACAGTCCATCAGTCATAAATATAAAGTGCGAGTGTCCTCGTCAAATTATCCTTATACCCGAAGTTAAATATTCCAACTAATTGGGGATTTAAACTGTAACAAGATTTTAATACTTTGTTTAATAATTACACCAGGATGTCGACTGAGTGTAACCCAAGGTTTTAATATTTTGTTATCAATTATACCAAATGTCCTTGTACATAATTTCACCCCTGTTTTAATTATTCTAGTGGCTATTAATCCATTCCCGTGTCCGGTTAAATGAACGATTATTCGTACATATAAATACCCCGCCCATCGTGTCCGATTGAGTGTATATGGTAATTTATAGGGACGCCCAATTGTAAATCTTTATATTAACATTAACAAACTATCATTTAGTTAAACAAATATAAAGCCCATTAATAGCCCATAGTCTAATTTCCACAAGTGTCGTTCTTTTGTCCAAACCCCAATTATGGTACAAAGCCCAATTACCCAATTTTAGTAATTAGCCCAACATCATGATTACTTCGTTTTAAATAAGCATAATAATAACTTAGCTACGAGACATTAATGTAAAAAGGTTGAACATAACTTACAATGATTAAAAATAGCGTAGCGTTACACGGACAGAATTTCGACTTACACCCTTACAATATTCGCTAACATACCCTTATTATTAGAATTAAAATTAAAATTAAAATATAAATTATAAATATATATATATATATATATTTTACGTATGAGGAGAAGAAGAAAAAGATGATATTTTACGATCAGAATGCGCGAGCTTTATAGGGGGTTTCTGAATTTGGGGCTCCGCGACTCGCGGCCTTTTTGGCCTTCAAACTCCGCGAGTCGCGGAGTTTACTTTTACAGCTCAGAGGAGTTTGGCTCTTTGTTTACCGACGGTTTAAATATAAATATAATATATTAAATAATTATAAGAATTATTTAAATATTGTATTATATTTATGTGCATAGTTGACTTGTAATTTTTAGTCCGTTGCGTCGAGCGTTGAGAGTTGACTCTGGTCCCGGTTCCGGATTTTCGAAAGTCCTTGCGTACAATTTAATATCTTGTACTTTGCGTTTTGAATCTTGTACTCTTGTAATTTCGAGACGTTTCTTATCAATAATTGGAACCTCTTTGATTGTCTTTTGTACTTTTGAGCTTTTTGGTCGTTTGCATCTTCAATTCGTCGAATCTGTCTTTTGTCTTCACCTTTTATTATTTAAACGAATATCACTTGTAAATAGAACAATTGCAACTAAAAGCTTGTCTTTCTTGAGGAATAATGCTATGAAATATATGTTCGTTTTTAGCATTATCAAATATTCCCAAACTTGAGCGTTGCTTGTCCTCAAGCAATATCGTCTTGAAATACTAGAATCACTTCTTTATTCTTCACACTTTGTACATCAGTGATTTCTATACGGTGGTATGAACAATGGTAGTAACGATATGGTTTACAGTCCCACATGACTATAAAAATTTAGATCCATTAAGGAAATTGGATCTTTATGAAAACATTTGATCTTTTGAAAATTAAATCTAGTTTTTACCCTAGATAAGTTTTCCGGGATAACCCTTTACCGGTGTTTGCAAAATATTTTTGTGGGTTTGGTGGGTTTCAGATTTGAAAATTTTAGCTCAAAACTTATGGTTTTGTGTCACCCACTTGCTAACCTTGTATTTGGAAAGCAACACGTCCAGTTTACTTGTCCCGTATATTACCTTTCAGTAAACTACCGTCCGGTTGTAAAGGAAAGCGTTGAACAAGCAACTGTTAAGGCAATGTCCCCTGACATGCTTTTAATTATGGTCTATAACGTGTCGGACGCAATTACTATCCTTGGTAGGAGCAATAATAAAGCTCACCCTTATAATTTTTCGGTATGGCACAAGGTCCTGTCTTTGACCATGCTATGCAACCACCGTTCTTACGGTTGACACCCGATTTGGTTCAGGTGACCTAATGAATTCCAGGTGAATTCCTAGGATTTTACATTCAATGGTAATGAACGCATTGAAAATAGGGTTTTCAGAAAACAAATCGGTTTGTAATTTTGATCAAAATATTTTCTCGTTCAAGCTCGAGTTTAGATATCATTGAATTCCATGAGTTTGTAATTCTCAATCTTTAAGGTCAATCTCTAGGATTGAGTAATATCAGTCTTAAAAGCTGATTTTTAATCTTTAAGGAGATTATCCTTTCTGGGGATCTGATTCATTAGTCTTGTCCAGTTAATTTGCATGGTGCCCCCCCATTGTACAAGATAAATCCTTCTCATGGTTAGGATAAATCTGACCACTTGGCGACCCTGTTTAATGCTGAGGTCCGTGGATTTCCTGCTGATTTTAGTGATGACTTTTCTAGATTTTTCGTCAACTTGCAGCTGGTCTGGACGACAACTTCATGACCTAAATCAAGAAGCGCGTGTCTTTTTTGGAAGACTTTACTTCCTTTTAATGATGGAATTGATTCATTGTGTAGATCCATCTTTTCTTTTCTTTCATCGGGTAAAACAGTTTAGTTTAGTCCAAAGCAAAAGTATTTTCAGTTATTTGTTACAGATATATGTGACATATGTTTAAGATAACTTGGTAAATTTTCCCACACTTGGCTTTTATTTTCCTTTTTATCGTCCTCTATTCCATTTTAAATGAATTTTAACATTTTGGTTTGTTTCTCAATTTATGTCCTTTCCGAGGTAACAATAATTTCGGTGTTAAAACCTAGTTTTATCGTTCATAAATATGTATAAACATGATTTTGAGTTCATTTAATTAAAAATTTTAAAAAATTTTACTAGAATTGGGTAGTCAGTATATAAGACTAGGGCTGTTCTTTATTATCAGAGAGCACTAGATTCTAATACAACTACTGCTTTACTAGTATTTTTAATGATAACCAAGTGTATAAAGTAAAAATTTTTAAAATCCGAAAGAATTTAACCCCTTCCCACACTTAAGATCTTGCAATGCCCTCATTTGCAAGAAATCAGTAACAATTTAAATTATTGAGGGTGATTTGTGTGAAAATGATTAAATTTTACCAAAGTTTCCAAATATATTGGCGTTTGTTTGCTGAATGATAAATGGTGCACATCATTTGTTCATTCCGTCTTGTTGTTATTTCACATATATTTTGCATCTTGTCGTCAAAATTAGTTGCTTTTGCTGAACTTAATGCCAGTCTTTGAAAATGCGTTGTTTTACCCTGTTGTGTACATAAGATAAACTGCAAACATATATACATATTTTTGAAGTTTGGTATATTACCCCACATTCAAAAATTATTAAAATCTAAGAATAAAAGTTAGATAATTATAAAAATGATTACAATATTAACAAAAGTATTAAACGTTTCAATAATTACAAATTACAAAAAAAAATAAAACTAAGTATACTAGGGATGATATTGGTACCAATAGGGGTTCCAGGCATAACCATAGGTGCTATAGAATGCTTCGGCAGGGTCATACGTAGGATACGGTGGCTGCATCTCTATAGACCAGGGAGGGAAGATGGGTTTCGGTGTAGGAATATAGTTTCTACCTATTCCTGAGAAGCTATAAACCTTTGCATTTCTTGCATCTCATTCCCCCCTCCTACATTACCTTGCTGTTGGTTTCTCTCCACCTGTGGATGTCTACCATGGTATTGTACTGCGGCGTTATTTCGCCTCTTCAAAACTTTCGCACCATGGTATACATTTAAACCTATAGTATCGCGGGGTTCCGGTTCTTCTACTAATAATCCCCCCCGACTTATATCCACACCGAGATATTCACCAATCAAAGTAATAAAAATACCACCTCCTATTATGCTATGCGGTCTCATCCCCCGAACCATAGCTGATAAATAATAACCCACACAATATGGTATACTTACAGCGCATTGTGGGTCTCGAATACACATATGGTAAAACAAATCCTGTTCATTTACTTTTTCCTTGTTCTTACCCCTTTGTGTAATCGAATTAGCTAAAAACCTATGAATCACTCTTAATTCGGCTCTATCTATATCCAAATAAGAGTAATTTCCCCCTTTGAAACGGTGATGGCTTGTCATTTGACTCCACACACCGTGTGTATCAAAATTTTCATCTATCTTTCTACCGTTTAGTATCAAGCCTCTACAATCGGCAGATACTAACTCCTCAGGCGTATATATACGTAAAGCCTGAGCCATGTCCAGTAAAGACATGTGGCTCATCGAACCGCCTAACAAAAATCTAATAAAAGAACGATCAGTTAAACTAGCTACCCGATCATTCAACTCTATACTACATAACAATTCTTCACACCATACTTTATATACAGGTCTACGCATGGTGAATAAACGTACCCAGTCATTAAAAGTAGAATTACCATACCTCTGTACAAGTAATTCCCTAATTGGCCCGGCCAATTCTACAGCTTCTAAGGGTCCCCATTCTATGACCCTCGGTACCTCAACAACCTTAGAATGAAGAGTATGCAAACCCCTTTGATATTTTGGATAATCTATCCAAAGTCTGTCAAATCTCAGGTTCGGGTGCAACTCTTCCAAGTGCATATCAGAAAAGGTCATGACTGGATGAGGTATATCCTGCTTGTAGTAGTTATCCACCTCCTGTTGTTCCGCATTCTCAGCAGGAGCATTACGGGCTTGGGATGAAGATTCACCCCTTTCAGTCTGCAAAACACATCAAACACAATTTTTATTTGCATCCAAATATGCATTAGTGTCAGCAAAATCATCAATCAAAATAATTACAATGACATGATCAATTTATATCATACTTAAGCTCATTTTCACATTTTTATCAACTCTACACTTTTTCAAATAAGCATATACGAAAATGCTCGCCAAGTTCATAAGCATTCAACTCAAATAACATATCAAAATAATCATTACTAGCAATTAAACAAGTTTCAAATGGCATTATCTTTCAAAAATCAAGTTCATGAATTTTAGACTTGAAAAAGTCCACTTTAATTCTCAAAATCATGTTTAGGCTCAAAGTTTGGATCATTTAACTACCTAGACATGTTACACTACTCAATTTAGCAACAATTCATGACAAAAATTGGCCATAACCTGTTTATATCAAAAAGCCCCAAATTTGCTCAAGAACACAAACCCTAGATTACTCTAAATTTGAAGTTTAAGGCTTCTAATCATGTTAAACAGCATCAATCTAGGTTATACAAGCATATTACATAAACAATTTAAGCCTAATTACACTAAAAAGCATCAAAATTAAATTGGAAAAAAATTGCTCAAGAACACCATATTTCGAATTAAATGGTGTTTAGGTGTAGAAATTTACCGTTTTTCTTGAGTAATTCCTAGATAGCATCCTTCTCAACATGATTTTAGTAAAAAATTTGGTGATTAACGGTTAAAAATTGTGATTTTTGGGGGTGTTTTTCGTGTTTTTGCGGCAGTATGTTCGCAGTTTTTTCTGTGGGTTTTGTGTGGAATGAGCTGGTTCAGCTCTTATTTTTTTTTTCTGTAATCCGGTCCTCCCGCAAGTCGCGGGGATTAACCCTCCAAACTCCGCGAGTCGCGGAGTTTGGTAATTTTTTTTTTTTTTATAAACTTTAACTTATTAAAACAATTAAGTAGTTAATTTTAAAATTTTGTTTCCCTTGTTATTTAGGACGAGGTCGTTTCGGATCGATGTCCTAGTCCGTCCCTCGACAAAATTTTAAAATTTGTCTTTTTGTAGCGATTGTTTTAAAAGCTAAGATTTTTGGTTTTTTAATGTTTTTGGCATACTTTAATTCAATAAGATTAAAAATAATGATAATAAAAGTTCTCGTCCCTCCCTCGGGTAAAGCAATTTCGGTTCAAAGACCTAGTCTTCAACTTACGACGAATTTTAAAAATCATATT